>NC_056687.1:85624899-85869899 GCF_018350215.1 Panthera leo
CGTAGAACTATAATCTGTATGATAAAATGCATTACTCTGTTTAAAAGGATTGTTTTACAGATGCAATTAACAATCAGCGATCATACAGTTTAGACCGGTGTTTTGATGCCATCTGTTGGAATAAGTCCTCTTACTCTCTGGAATGAAGCTATAATTTTCAGTTTACAGTTTCATTAGGCAACATACAGTATAACAGTCACCAAAAGAAGAGAAATCCTAAATACTTTCAGTTTTATAGTCTTCCATAAACAGTTAAGCATGTTGCTGAGATTTTTCAAAAGAGAGAATTTAGAAAATTAGCAACATGACCACAGATTGCTATTTTATTTCACAGTTTTAAAATATCACCAACAGTTCAAATGGCCAATGATGGTTTTCTAATTTTAGTTTCAATATTTGAAATGTGACTTCCATCCTTTTTATTTATGATTTTTATTAACTTAAAAAAATACTTGCCCTGTGCCTAAACAAGTTATGCCATAATACCAGTGATGAAAGTTTACAAACAATCTGTCCATTAGGATACATTTCTGTTTGTTGTTAATAGCTTATTAAATGCCAGATGAAATCTTTGGGGGCCTTTAATACACTAGGGGGTGCTAGTTCTCCACACGTACATATTTATAAAGCATAACTTTTTCTACAATTAATTCTTGGGAATTATAAAAGTTGACCTAAAATTCTAATAGAGTATGTAGGCTGCATATATATCAAGAAAACAAAAGAAAAAAAGAACTCATTAAAATTACATTCTGAATTAAACAGCAAGAGTCCAAACAGGAGTGCAATTTTACACTGCAAGAGGTAAGATCCATATGGTCTCAGTTCATGGTTCAGACATCAGTTGCTAGTATTAAACAAAACCTGAAAAGAAAGTCACAGCTTTTCAAAAAGTATAGTATTGGAACCAAATTTCTTAGTGCTATTATGTCTATGGTGTTCCAAAAGAAATACAAACCAAAACCACCAGGGAGAGGAGATTTCTTTACTAAATTTAGACAACTTACTTGAGATTCTCTTCCTTTGATATGTCATTCGAACAGTCCCAAATGACAATAAGTCACCATTAAGATCTGAACTTATGCTCTACAGTAGGCTGGTAAATTGCCTCAAGTAACTAATGGCTCTCTGTTATGAATCCTAACATCTGAATGATGAAAGTAAGCACACACACAAACGTACACACACATACACACACACACACACAGACACACACACACACACACACACACACACCAATATAAAGAAGACCCAGGTTTACTTTTAATATTTTTAACAGAATCAAGTCCAACAGGGACATTATTCCAGATTCCATTCTATATGTAGTACGGGGGTGGGGGCGAGGGTATATTTTTTCTTTCCTCTTTTTGGGTTTAGTTTTGTTTCTTTAAAAAAACTAACCAATAGGACTCCAGATGTACTCAAATTCAGGTAAAGCATACTAATGCACAATTTTCCACCTTTAGAGATAGCTTGATTTTCAAGAAACTTTCTTGTAAAATAGAAGCCCTGGCATTTCTTTATCAATTGATGGAATCTACTTCCTTTTTTTTTAAAGTTTATTTATTTATTTAAAGAAAGAGTACAAGCAGAGGAGGGACAGAGAGAAAAAGAGAGAGGGAATCCCAAGCAGGCTTCATGCTGTCAGCGCAGAGCCTGATGTGGGGCTCTATCTCACAAACTGTGAGATTATGACCTGAACTGAGATCAAGAGTCAGACACTTAATCAACTGAGCCACCCAGGCACCCCACCAGGATCTACTTGTAACTTATTTTGCTTCTTCCTCTTCCCATTCCACCAAACTGCAGGAATTCATCTAGTCTCTCCCATCTTTTCTTAGTACAACTAGAAATATTCCAAAAAGTTGTTCCCAGGTTGCTACATTTTCTGCTCCACCAAATGCCATGGGAGTACTGGTAGATTCTATAGACTTGCTATATATTGCTTGCAGTGGGAAATATCACACCCAGTAGGAGTTTGTTCAGGACACTCTGATATTATGGTAAAGAATATTTTTAAAATATTTAGATGAAGTCATATCTCTGGATTACCTCCCAGCACATTAACCCATAGCAGGAAGAGAACCATGTACTTTTCCTAAACAGAAATACAAATATAATGCTCCAGGGGTATTTTATCAATACATACAAATGATATAACACCTAGAATGTATGAACAATTAGCCAAGACCTCCACAGGGCTACTGAAGGGTTTTATGCAATGATTTTGGAAAATCCTAATCTGAGACCATCATCTGTTATTTTATGAATGTATATCCTCCAAACTCTGCCTAGTAGCAGCTTCACAGTTGCAAGTACACAAATGCTTTAAATTTGCATTTAAAAAGGCAATTTCATGGGTTCATTCTGAGTCACAACAGAGATTTGTCACATACGTCACGTTTCATCCTTTCTTCAAGGACAGAGGCCAAATCTAGCATTATTTATACCTTGGTATAGGAGATGAAGGCAAGAAAATGTTTTTCAAAATATTAGTAATTATTAGAGTTGTCAACTTCTACTGACAAACAGTATAAACTGTGTCGTCGTTCTATATTTGGATCACAGGATCTGAGTTAGAAGGGGCCTAAAAGTCATTTTATTAAACCCCCCATGCATGAATTCCCCTTACTCATCACAGATAAATGGCTTTCCAGTTTCAACTTACACCCCTCTAATCACAGAAAATCACTGCCTTACAGGCATAATTATTAGAAAGCTCTGCCTTTTATTGACTGGATGCCTGTCTTCTCACCATCTTTTTTTATTGGTCAGGTTATGCTGTGTGTCAGAGTTGTTCTACTGCCTGGGATCAGTTCCCAATTCAGCCAGTTACTAGCTTTGTAACTTTAGATAAGTAACTTACTTTCTTTGGCCCTTCAACACACATTTAGGATTTGATCACTTATCATTACCTCCACCACTATCACCCTTGTCCCTGTAACCACTGTCTCGAAAATTCCTATCATTTTTCTGTCCTACAAATCTATTCTCAACATGGCTGCTGAGAGTGATCCATTTCAAGTTTGGTCAAACCAAGTCAGTCTTCTGATCAAAACTGTACAATGATTTCACATTTAATTCAGAGTAAAAGTTTAAGTCCACACAATGTCCTCCATGTTCTTCTACACCGCGATGCTCTGCTTTTATCCCTTTCCCCTTTCCCCTCAGCCATTCAGGCAGCTTTAGCCACACTCATCTCCTTCCTGCAACTCAAGGCCACAAGACACATTCCTGCATTGGGTCTGTGCTCTGTTCTCACACCTCCCACCTCCCACCTCCCCACCCTGACCCACCCCAACCCAGAACCTTGCATGTGAATCCATCTTTTCCCTCAAGTCTTTGCTTAAATCTCACTTTCTCAAAGAGACCTAATTTTGGCTCCTTAATAAAGGCAAACTGAGCCCCATCCACTTCATCACTCAGCACTGCTGATGATTCCCCTTAACCTACCTACTTTTTCTGGTTTTTTCCCATACTATTTCTCACTTCCCAATTTACTATGCAATTTATTAACTTTTTATTAATTATTATCTATCTCCACTAAAATAAACTTCATAAGGACAGAGACTTTTATCTATTTTGTTCATAACCCCTTGTATACAGTAGACATTCAATAAATGTTATCAAATAAGTGAATGAATTTGAGGATAGTAAGTTAAAACATACACAACTTGGAACACTTTCATATACTTATTACTATTATTACTGCTATAATTGCCATTACTGTTACTGTTATTGTTACTTTTTGTGTGTCATTCTTATCATTACCTGAAGCATCCTTGCCTGTTTCCTAAGCTGTAATTACTAAAGGCCTCTGATCTATAGGGTCAGATCATCTCCCATCTTCTGGGCTAGTCCAACCAAAGCTGACACTGTATTAGAAGCCTGATCTTTTGAATTGTTCTTCTTTTTAGTGTGCGATGAGTCCACAGCACTTACTCTACGAAAGCACTCTCCTCTAATTCTCACTGGGGCACATGTCTGACTATCTGTCTTACTTTCTCTTCATACTCCTGGGCCCCTTCTGTGACAGCCCTAAACGCCAGGTCACCAAGGTCTAATTTTAAAATACACTTTAAACGTTGTGTTATCATTTGTTAAAGGAGATGTAAACACTATAAAGGCAGCACACTCAACAACTGGACTGAATTGTTGACCATTTAGATGGATACAAGTGGTTTCTAAACTTTTTCCTGATCTAACCCTTCTATGCAGTAGTCAATCAATATTTGTTCAATGAGTGAATCCTCTTTTTTTTAATGTTTATTTATTTTGAGAGAGAGAGAGAAAGAGATAGAGAGAGGGAGAGGGAGGGGGGAAGGGTTAGAGAGAGGGAGAGAAAGAATCCCAAGCAGGCTCTGTGCTGTCAGCACAGACCCGATATGGGGCTGGAACCCACAAACCATAAGATCAGGACCTGAGCTGAATAAAAGAGTCAGATATTTAACCAACTGAGCCACCCAGGTGCCCCAATGAGTGAATACTCAAAAATGACCAAAAAAAAGTCAAATTAATGTTACAGTTATTACAATTACTTCTAAAATTAAAGTTTATATGTAAACATTTGTTTTTAAATATTACTTTAAAAATTAAATATGTCACCAATCATATTAGTTGTCCTTCAATACAATTTAAATTCATATTACATGTGGTAATATGTAAAGAAAAGCAGGCTTCTGTCTACAAGTCCAGAGAATGACAGTTTTTGCCTGGCAGTAAGGAATCACGGCATAACCTCTCCATGTTTCTACTTTAAGTGTTGATTACGCCTCTGTTTTATACATCTAAGGAATAAAAGATGATACAAGTTACCAGCTCCCTCTCTCACCATAAATTTCATCCTCCTTAAAAAATGAGCTTGTTTGACAAAATAATAATTGAAATATTCCACGTGGAAATGTTTCCAAAGTATCTTTATTTTTTTTTAATTTTTTTTTAATGTTTATTTATTTTTGAGACAGAGAGAGACAGAGCATGAATGGGGGAGGGTCAGAGAGAGGGAGACACAGAATCTGAAACAGGCTCCAGGCTCTGAGCTGTCAGGACAGAGCCCGACGCAGGGCTTGAACTCACGGACCGCGAGATCATGACCTGAGCCGAAGTCGGAGGCTTAACCGACTGAGCCACCCAGGCGCCCCTCCAAAGTATCTTTAAAAGGGATATTTATAACACTGAGAAGAACATGACCATCATAAAGATGGCGCATGAAAACACAATGTATGAAGATAGTGAAAGGGGATAGGGGTAGGGGATATTTCGGGAAAAAATAAGTCATACTAGGGAAAAAAAATTCCTTTCAGATACTTGAGAAATATCATTTAGAAAAACACTAAATTTATTTGATGTGACTCTAGAGGCCAGAATTAGGTCCACTGAGGACTTACAGGAGGAAAATTTTAGTTTAACATTAGGAAAATCTATAAAATAATTAATGTAGACCAAATATCAAACTGAGTGGCTTTGATGCATCAAAAGTTTTCTGTCCAAGAAATGTAAACAAAGGCCAGATAACCACCTGCATTGCTTTGCTAAGGCTAGGTGACAAAAATCAAATTTATTTTCTCACAGTTCTGGAAACTGGAAGTCCAAGATCAAGCTGTCAGCAGAATTATTTTTTTCTGAGGCCTTTCTCCTGGATTTGCAGGTGGTTATCTTCTTCCTGTGTCTTCACATGGTTTCTTTTGGGTACACATAGCCCTGATACCCCTTTGCGTGTCCTAATCTCCTCTTATCTCATAAGGATACCAATCAGATTGGGTGAGGATTCACGCTAATGGCCTCATTTTAACTTAATCAACTTTTTAAAGGCCCTGTTTCCAAATACAGTCACATTCTGAGGTACTGGGGATTAAGGCTTCAACATATAAATTTAGGAGAACACAATTAAGCTTATAACAACAAGATATAGAAGAGACAGACACTGTAGCTAGTGTGGGGGAAGGAGTTGTAATAGATATTACCAAAGGTCTACCTTCTAATTCTTAGTTCAGAAACTTGGGGGGACATAAATATAAAATCTTATTTTTTTTATTTCTATTCATTTTATTTTATTTTTTTCAATATATGAAATTTATTGTCAAATTGGTTTCCATACAACACCCAATGCTCATCCCAGAAGGTGCCCTCCTCAATACCCATCACCCACCCTCCCCTCCCTCCCACCCCCCATCAACCCTCAGTTTGTTCTCAATTTTTAAGAGTTTCTTATGCTTTGGCTCTCTCCCACTCTAATCTCTTTTTTTTTCCTTCCCCTCCCCCATGGGTTTCTGTTAAGTTTCTCAGGATCCACATAAGAGTGAAAACATATGGTATCTGTCTTTCTCTGTATGGTTTATTTCACTTAGCATCACACTCTCCAGTTCCATCCATGTTGCTACAAAGGGCCATATTTCATTCTTTCTCATTGCCATGTAGTACTCCATTGTGTATATAAACCACAATTTCTTTATCCATTCATCGGTTGATGGACATTTAGGCTGTTTCCATAATTTGGCTATTGTTGAGAGTGCTGCTATAAACATTGGGGTACAAGTGCCCCTAGGCATCAGTACTCCTGTATCCCTTGGGTAAATTCCTAGCAGTGCTATTGCTGGGTCACAGGGTAGGTCTATTTTTAATTTTCTGAGGAACCTCCACACTGTTTTCCAGAGTGGCTGCACCAATTTTCATTCCCACCAACAGTGCAAGAGGGTTCCCGTTTCTCCACATCCTCTCCAGCATCTATAGTCTCCTGATTTGTTCATTTTGGCCACTCTGACTGTCGTGAGGTGATATCTGAGTGTGGTTTTGATTTGTATTTCCCTGATGAGGAGTGACGTTGAGCATCTTTTCATGTGCCTGTTGGCCATCCGGATGTCTTCTTTAGAGAAGTGTCTATTCATGTTTTCTGCCCATTTCTTCACTGGGTTATTTGTTTTTCGGGTGTGGAGTTTGGTGAGCTCTTTATAGATTTTGGATACTAGCCCTTTGTCCGATATGTCATTTGCAAATATCTTTTCCCATTCCGTTGCTTGCCTTTTAGTTTTGTTGGTTGTTTCCTTTGCTGTGCAGAAGCTTTTTATCTTCATAAGGTCCCAGTAGTTCATTTTTGCTTTTAATTCCCTTGCCTTTGGGGATGTGTCGAGTAAGAGATTGCTACAGCTGAGGTCAGAGAGGTCTTTTCCTGCTTTCTCCTCTAGGGTTTTGATGGTTTCCTGTCTCATATTCAGGTCCTTTATCCACATAAAATCTTATTTATCTAAGGTCTGATTCTCTAGAGCTCTGCTTCAGCACGTGATTGGACATTTATGGTAGGATTGTTTCACCTTTTTTTAAAGTTTATTTATTTATCTTGAGAGAGAGAGAGAGAAAGCACAAGTGGAAGAAGAGAAGAGAGAGAGAGACAGAGAGAGAATCCCAAGCAGGCTCTGCACTGTCGCTGAGAAGCCTGATGTGGGGGCTCGAATCCATGAACCGTGCATGAGATCATGGCCTGAGCTGAAGTCAGATGCTTAACTGACTGAGCCACCCAGGCTCCCTGATTGTTTCATCTTTTGTCCTAGATAAATAGTATATGCTAAATGTAAGACAGTCTGATTTAAATTGGTATTTATATTATACAAATAGTATTAACATAAATAATTTCAGGAATATTATTTAAAAATTGTTTTAATGTTTACTTTTTTGAGACAGAAAGAGAGAGAGAGAGACAGAATATAAGTGGGGGAGGGGCAGAGAGAGGGAGACACAGAATCGGAAGCAGGCTCCAGGCTCTGAGCTGTCAGCACAGAGCCCGATGCGGGGCTCGAACCCACAAACTGTGAAATCATGAACTGAGCTGAAGCTGGATGCTTAACCGACTGAGCCACCCAGGCACCCCTCAGAATATTATTTTTAAGTGACTATTTACTACGTAAAATATCCACAATATTAAGATTTTAAAAATAAAGGAAAATAGTTGTCCAGCCTTCTGTCACCTATAGTGATGAAAGTCTTCATTTTGTATTTTCTTCTCATTAGCTGTAAGTGTGCACAACACACTGAGAACAGACTTAGACATGGCATCAGGTACTAAGAAACTCAAGACCACTGAAAGGAAGCAGCTACAAGGACTGGGAATGATTTGAATGAGATGGGAAGGAGAGAAGAAAGCCTAGAAATGAGTCAAAAGTCTCAAATCTGGAGGAACTTAAAGGATAACAAGTGTTTCAACATTTAACAGATATTTCTCAAAAGGTACAAGAACTGAATTCAAGAAAAGCAATTTAGAGTAGAGGCAAAGTTTATGAGTTGAACATTGTCATGTTCTGATATGAGCAAATCTGCTCCCTAAATTCTCCCCTTAGGCAGCTCTTCACACATGGGGTTAAAATTAAATAACCATAGAATCAAAACCACAGCAAGATATCACCTGACACCTGTCAGAATGGCTATTATCAAAAATGCTAGAGGGGTGCCTGGGTGGCTCGTTCGGTTAAACATCCAACTTCGGCTCAGGTCATGATCTCGCAGTCCGTGAGTTCAAGCCCCGTGTCGGGCTCTGTGCTGACAGCTCAGAGCCTGGAGCCTGCTTTGGATTCTGTGTCTCCCTCTCTCTCTGCCACTCCGCCACTTATGTTGTCTCTCTGTCTCTCAAAAATAAATAAACATTTTTTTAAAAAGGCTAGAAATAACAAGTTAGTGAGGATGTAGAGAAAAGGGAACTCTTGTGCAGTGTTGGTGGGATATAAGGTGGTACAGCCATTATGGAAAACAGTATGGAGCTTCCTCAAAAAAACAAAAAAGGGAACTACCATCTGATCTAGCAATTCCACTTCTGGGTATTCATCTGAAGAAAACAAAAACACTAATTCAAAAAGATATGTGCACCTCCTCCATGTTCACTGCAGCATTATTTATGTATCCAACATATGGGAATAATCTAAGTGTCCATCAGTGGATGAACGGATAAAGAAACACACACACACACACACACACACACACACACACACACACACACAGAGGAATATTAGTTAGCCATAAGAATGAAATCTTGCCATTTATAACAACACAAATGGGCCTCAAGGGCATTATGTTAAGTCAAATAAATCTGACTGAGAAAAAGAAATACTGTACGATCCCACTTATATGAATCTAAAAAAGTTGAATTCATAGAAACAGAAAGTAGAATAGTGGTTACCAGGGGTTGGAGGTAGGATAAGTGTGAAGATGCTGTTCGAAGGGTACCACCTTCCACTTATGAGACAAATAAGTTCTGGGGATCTAATGCACAGCATGGTAACTATAGTGAGTAATACTATATTATGTACTTGAAAATTGCTAAAATAAATAAATAACCATAGAATATTTTTAGAGTCTCTAAAGGTGTAAGCCTTCAAAGTATCACCTTACTGTTGTTCTCCAGTTAGTATACTGTATACTGTTGTATACTCCAGGTGTATTTAGCAGCAACAAAACTCTCACAACTAAACATTTAAATTGAATTAAGTTCTAAATATTATTACCAGCAAGTATCACCTATTTTTTCCTTGCAGAAGTAAAATCTCTAAAACTATATCCTTCAGTCAACAAACCATGAAAAGTCTTCATCTTTGTAATGAGAAAAAAAAATCATCTTCTGGACAGAGTGCCTGCAAGAATCAGATGGGATAAT
Source organism: Panthera leo (assembly GCF_018350215.1). Lineage (NCBI taxonomy): Eukaryota > Metazoa > Chordata > Mammalia > Carnivora > Felidae > Panthera > Panthera leo. The sequence goes on from NC_056687.1 coordinate 85,634,534, forward strand.
ATAATTAAAGTTCTTTGTAGGGGTGCCTGGGTGGCTCAGTCAGTTGAGTGTCTGACTCTTGATTTCTGCTCAGGTCCTGATCTCAAGCTTCATGGGACTGAGCCTCTTGTTGGGCTCCATGCTGGGCATGGATCCTGCTTAAGACTCTCTCTCTCTCTCTCTCTCTCTCTCTCTCTCTCTCTCTGTCTCTTCTCTCTCTCTCTCCCACTCCCTCTCTCTCTTCTCTCCATCTGCTGCCCACCATGCTCATGCTCTCTCTAAAATACAACTAACTAACTAACTAACTAACTAACTAACTAACTAAATACAGTTCTTTGTAGGCTCAGAGTCACCAAGCAAATGTTAGGGAATGTTACTTATGTATGTCAGAGAGTCTTTTCTAGGTACCAGCACAGATAGCAGAAGATATGAACAAATATGAATGTGGTTTCTGACTAGACATCAAGTGGAAGCCCTGTAGTCAGACTTCTGGGATCAAACCCTGGCTTTGTAGCTTATTAGTCCCATAACCTTGGGCAAGTTACCTGACTTCTTGGTTAGGTAACTTGCATCTGCAAGTGGGGATAATAATTGTTCCAACACTCAGAGAGCTTGCTGTGAGGAAAAAGTAATATGATTATGTGAAAAACACATAGAACAACACCAAACATCAAGTAAATTATCAATAAAATATTAGTTGTTACTTTTGTTATTATTTAGCTCAAAATTTAGTTTGGGGACGAGATAGATAATGATATGTCCATGATGTATATATGTATACACACATGATGTATATATGTATATATATATATACATATACACATGAGACATGTGTATACATATGCATACATACACTCTGTACATAAGGTAATAAATTTAAAATGCCGTAAGTGTGGAATAGTCAGTGTCTGAGTAAGTGCACTGGATAGAATCTCAGTATTTGACAGATGCAGGAAACCATTTTAGGATATGAGTGTCTGACCTAGGAAACAGTTTTGTTTACTCAACTATCTTTCCTCTAAAATGTGACATTCTTGAGGGTAGGGGTCATATCTAACTCACCATTTAATCCTCAATGATCAGCACATTACTGACATATCCACAGTTCTAATAAACATTTGTATGGTGAATACAAGAATAAATGAATGGATGAAAAGGTAAGGAGCATATTCTGGAAACTGAGAACATTGTGTGCCCAGAGCAGGAGATTCACATGATAATTAATAACAGTAGTTACTACTTATTAAACCTGCAAACAAATGAGACAGGTCCCAGGGAAAACTAGATTTGATTGTAGGAAAAGAAAGGTAAGGGAGCAGAAGAGAAAAAGGCTAAAAGCATTTTTGCAAAGAGAGATATTTGTACTAGCATAATGATCCCCTGATTCAGGGACTCATGGCCCGAGGCATCTTCACAGCTCTCTGCACACTAATTGTGGGCACTTAGGAATCTCCTCACTAGAGAAGAACTCTAGAACACAGCCTCCATGAAAGTCAAGGGCCTCCAATACTTCCTTTTCATCACAATGAACAACAACAGCACCTTCATATTTAGAAATCTTTAGTTAACCCACTAATGTCTACACAGAGTCAACTAACATTCTTCCCAGATGGGAATGCATCTCATTTTATAAAGTCTACTTAAGAAGAAATACCACAACCTCTAATGTTAAGTCTTTGTTGTCAGGAAGTGATTCTGTTTCTTCAATAAAACCCTATTGATTTCCTCAGGATAAAATTAAAGAGCAACATGTCATTCTGTTCTTTGAAACGGTTCCTTTTTTTAATTTTTTAAGCATCTTTTAATATGTACTCTCTTCTCCAAGTTAAATCATTTCAGTTCCTCCTAAAATGCCTCTGAAGTATTTTTTTTAATATTGCTTTATCACTCCTATGCCTTTCCTCTAACCTCTCCAACCCTGTGTGTGCCAGGGAGTGAACCACTGTTTACATATTATTCCTTCTGACCTTTAAGTTCAGGACTCATTTTCCAGTGGGACTGCCTTGAAGGTGCCTTTGTGAGAATTAGGAGAAGATGCCACCCTCTGGGCAGACCATTTTAAAAAGTGCCCCTCTCCAGAAAGGCCAATTAGAAAAGGGCCTCTTGGAGTGAAGAAAAAAGTCCTCCCTCCTTGTCCTTTGGTCAGGCATATTTATATGCTGAACAAGCTGAAGAGCCACACATGGCAGCCCTTTGAGCCCTCTGTGTTTGGAGAATAGGATTAGTTATATAGTATCTATGTGCCACAGAGCATTGTTCTCTTGGAAAGCAAACCCCTTCCAGGTTCTTACCTCTATTTTTTTTTAAGTGTAACCCTCTGCTTAGCAGAACCTTGAAAATAGCCTGATAAGGACTAAAAAAATAAATCATGAATTTTCTGTTCTTACATGCCATTTTCCTGTCTATTTCTCTATTATGCTTACTTTCTAAGCTACAGCTTCAACGGTGTTAATTTCCCTGTGACGTTGAGAATTTCTTGAGTGGTGTAAACATAATCAACCATACCTTTGAAAGACCTGACAGCAACACGAGCTGAGCATCTCTGATTGCAGAGTCACAGTCACTTTGGAGGAAATATGGAGGCAGGGTTCTGCCTTCAAAAGTACTAGCATCTAGCTGGGGAGACAGAACACCTACATTTAGAAATAGACAATCATGCAGAACCACAAATGTTAAGATGCTATTAAGGGGAGACAGATGTGACAGGGGTACAGATGAAATGAAAATCACAGGGTAGGGAAGCAGTAATGAAGTAAAAGTGGCTTGGAAGCTTTTAGGGACCTTGGAGTAGGTAGAAGACTTACATGCATAGAGAAAGAATGGAATGTGGACTTGGCAGTGTGTTTTCCCTCTTCCCAAGGTACAATCCCACTTCATCCCTAAAGAAATGGATGCACTGGAAAGGACACTGGGCTCAGAGCGTAGGAGTCTAGGTTCTAGTACACCTACTAATAACTTTCATTATGACCTTGGACCAGTCTCTTCACATTTCTGGATCCCCATGACTTCGTCTTTTAAATGTGGCAGTGGAAAAGATCACTTCCAAGGTGGATTCCACCTCTTAGTTTCTATGATGTTCTGTATTCTGTGAGTTGTTTCTTTATTTCCAATTTAAGAAGATCATTGTTACTTCTGATCCCTATCTTCTAAAATGCTATCTCAATTTATCCTAACCTCCCCTTCTGAACCAGCCCCAAGTATCACAAATGTAAGTGTCAAAGTCAAACAATTCTAGTCTCTGGTCTATTTACCTTTTGTTCTTACATCTGAGAAACGAATCACACTTAAAGCCATTTTTCACTTAATGTTTTAGCCTCATAGAGCTGAGGTTTCCTTGACTTAAAAATGTAATCATTGTGATAGGGCATGAAATCATAAATCCACTAAACTTTTCCACTGTTATTTTCTTGGTCAATATACTCTTCACAACATGCTTTAGAAACATTGCATAAACTCTGATAATGCAATTTGTTATTAAATGGATTTAAATATGCAGGGGTCAATATTCAACCCTAAATGTTACTATTTTTATATTAAAAACCATATATAAGCCAAATTCGTGTATAAGGAAGCTAATGATTACTACCTCTTTTTAATAGGTTAATCTAAAAATGTTAAATAAAAAAAGACTTCTACAGAGAAATTAGAAATCTTTATTCAATAAATGGATACTTAGAATATCTGTTACATATTTTCAGCTAGAATATCCATTAGATATCAGCTAGAATATCCTTTGTTATTTAGAAAAAAAATCTTTGTTACAATTGTTATATAGAAACAATCAACAGAGTTCTTGGAGTTCTGTCTTAAAAAGAGAGCATCTATAAAATGCAGATGTTGAGGTCAGAATTAACTGTTATCTACCCAACCAAATGTTGACACAATTGACACAATATCAAAACCATCATATACTAACTCCCAGTCAAATAGATGCCTATATCTCCACTGCCTCCCAAATCTCCATTAATATGACAGAAAATGAATAAAATAATTGATAAACCCACAAGAATAAAGGAATAATAGAGGAGATGACTGGAAGCAAAAAAAAAAAAAAAAAAACCAACAACCCATGATTAATATTTTGGAATGGAATGGTAAGTGGTAACTGATTTAGCAGCATGAGGAAAGCTAAAACCTAGGTCTTAGGGAGAAGCAGCAAGAAGCCTGCAAATTCATGCACCAAGGAGGAAGGAGTGGTTAGAAATCTGTATGGAGAAAATTAGACTCTCAGATGCCCCTGTCCCTGCACCAACCAGAGGGCTTGATCAGAAAAACTCTAGATTAGGAGACATTAAGTGTAACAGAGAGGAGGGGTGTACAACCATACAGAAAACCTGGGTATTAAGTAACAAGTACTCTCAAACATTTTGTTCTTAGGGTCACTTTATACTTCAGAATTTTAAGGACCTTGGGGTACCTGGGTGGCTCAGTCAGTTGAGCGTCTGACCTTGGCTCAGGTCATGATCTCACTTCTTGTGAGTTCGAGCCCCATGTCAGGCTCTGTGCTGACAGCTCGCAGCTCAGAACCCTGGAACCTGCTTCGGATTCTGTCTCTGTCTCTCTGTCCCTCCCCTGCTCGTGCTCTGTCTCTCTCTCTCCATGTATCTCTCAAATATAAATAAACATTAAAAAAAAATTTGATATTAAAAAATTTAAAAAGAAAGAATTTTAAGGACCTCAATGACTTTTTGTTTATTTTGGTTATATGCATCAATATTTGTCTTATTATAAATTACATCTGAAAACATTTAAATATTTATAAAATCATTTAAATAAAAATAACAAGCCTATTACATATTAATACTTTAAATAACATTTTTATGAAACATAACTATATTTTTTAAAAAAAGTGAGAAGAGTGGCACTGTTTTACATTTTCGCGAATCTCTTTAATGTCCGGCTTCAAAGAAAATAGATTCTTATATCTGTTTCTGCATTCAATTGATCACGCATGTTGTTTTGGTAAAAGAAGATTAAGAAAAATCCAGCCTTACAGCAACACGCATTTAGAAGGAGAGGAGGGTTTTAATAACCTTTTCAGATAATTGTAAATATTTTTCTTTGATACTATACCAAAATTCAACAAGTGGTAGCTTCTGAAAGGAGAATTGTGATAGTGAATTTGAAACCATACCAATGAACTTTTTTTACTCTGTTACATTAAAAGTCATTTGTCTATCTTGCACTTTCACCCATGCATTGTTTTGTAGTGTTCTGCATTGGTCATTTAAAAAGAATCAGTTTACTGATTTAGATAGATCTTGCAAATATTGGCACATTTTATTATATAAAATCAAAAAATCACACTGGTAACTCATTTCTGAACTCATTACTAGGAAGATTTTAAGCTTGTGGTAGTGGAAAATACAAGTCTCCCAAAATCCTAAATTTCTTTCTCAAATTCCATTATTGGCAACAAATATCATGAGTTGTTTTTCTTGAGGTGACAAAATTACCTTGTTTATTCTTGAGGGAATGTCCGCAAGATAGCCACATTACAATGACCATCCTATGTAAGTCACTCCTTCAAGTAAAAATGGTGCTCTGGGGAAAAAAACCTGTAGCAGCTTGTAACTCAAACAACTGCACACTGCTTTTCCTCAAGACACCATGGTACGTTGGTACATTTGCAGAAGTGCCTTGTGTGTACTTCTCATTTCTCCAAAGAGAACAATAAAAGGATGTGCATGCACTTAAGGGTCAAGATGAAATAATAATTAATCACTTTTACTATTCACTGAAAAGATTTTTAAATGAAACTGGCTGTACTTTTTTTAACTGTAAGTGCATAGTGGTGAAGGATGCACTGATGGCTAATAGAGTTTGGTGCCGCTGATTAGTGGTAGGCACCAGCAATTTTTTTTTTCTTTTAATCAGGGTTGCTTTTGCATCATCAGTGCAAATATCAACACAGTGAAAAAAGCAAATACCATATTAGTATTATTATGGGAATTGTTTTGACTCTGGAATCCCTGAGTCTAAGAAGCCTCTGGGGTCCATAAACCACATTTTGAGAACTGCCAATGCAAATACTTTATTATGTATTCTTAAAAATACTGCAGTCAGGTTTTTACCTCCAGGCAAGATACTAGATGATTTCTCTATGGAGAAACTGGTCAGCCCAGATTGAAGGCCTATGGATAATGACATTGAAGGGTTTACAAATGAAACAGCCAATGAATCTTAGCAATAGAAAATCTTGTCTTGCCCCTGACATCCGCACGTGTGGGCGTGCGCGCGGGCGGGCGAGCGCGCGCACACACACACACACACACACACACACACACACCCCTCCCAATATTTTCCTGGTGCCTCGTGTTTTAAATATGAAATGAAGCCAAAGATGGCGAAATACCTTAGAAAAGCCTCTAGGAAAAAAAAAATCAGACGAATATAAACACACAAACTGAAAATTGAGACAATGCAGAGAGCAACAATTAAATATAAAATCAGTGTCCTTAAAGAGAGATAAGAAAACTATTGCAACCATGAAACAGGAATAGGTCAATAAAGACCTCTTGAAACCTTAAAAAATATGATAGTAAGACTTTAAGAAATTCAGTAGGATGTTTAGAAGACAAGAGTTGAGACAAAGTCAAGTTTGTTCTACCTTACAGAATGCAGAACAAAAAGACAGGTAAAGGAAAAATAGGAGAGAAAAAATAAGAAAAGTAAAGAATCAATCCAGAAATCTTAAAATCTGACAATTAGTAGGAGTTCCAGAAAGAGAAGCATAGGGAAAAGAAATTATAAAGAATTAACCCACAATATCATTCCAATCCCAAAAGACTTAAATTTATAGATTCTGAAATAGACAACAAAACTTGTATGCCAGAACCTATCACTATGATATATTAGTACTTTAGGGATAAAAGAAAATCCTAATAGCTTCTAGAATGGGGAGCGGGGAAAAGGTGCTCACATGTAAAGGATCATCAACCAAAATTTAAACTTCTCAACAAGAACTTTCAATGCTAAAATACAATGGAATGATGTCATCAAAATACTGAGAAAACATTTCTTCTACAACAGAGTTCTATACCTGGACAAGTATAAAGGTAGACTATAGACAATTTCAGACATTTTCAAAAGTATTTACCCCCTATCCACTTTCTCAGGAAATTACCAGGACATATTTTCATCACAATAAGAGAGTAAAGGAGAAAAACTAGCCATAGGATCCAACCCAAGAGAGAAATGAATTCCTAGAACGATGACAGTGGAAAATCCCAGATGACGCTTATGTGTCCTATTAAAGAGCAATGAGTCTGGATTGGAGCAAAAGGAAGGAAGGCTTCAGGAGGGGTGTCATAGGACAAAATGAAACTGATAGATTATCTGGAATACTTGACCGTATTGAGAGGGATATAGCTCAAACAGACAATTTAAGGAAGAAAACTAAAAAAAATATGGGTCAATGATGGAGTCTGGGTGCGGGGAATGTGATAAAAGCATACCATATAGCGTAATTATGAAGAAAATTTACATCATCATAATGTAAACACCAATTATTCATTTAACCCAAATATTGTCCCAAGGGAACAGGAACACAGTAGACCACCCCCCCCCCCCGTCCCAAGGAGGTCTCAGGAGACATATGGTTTTCATGATGAACCTTATAAAACTATTTGACTTTTTGAGCTATGTGTTTGACTTTGATAGAAATTAAATTAAGAAAAAATTAGGACTTTGCAGATAACCTTCCACCATGTATGACTTTTTGGTGCTATAAAAAGGACTATACACTCATTGCTCCACCAACTGTCAGAGCAACAGTTTTCAATTTTTTTCCCTCTGGGACACACATGACAAGTGAGAAGTGACATCCCATGGATGTTCCCATTGTGCTAAATTTAACATGATGTTTCTGTCCTGCTTAAGAAATTATATCAGAATACAGGTGACTAAGAAGGAATACTATAGGATAAATTTGAACAGTGGTTGTGTCCAAAATTTAATATTCACAATTACCCCAACTTTAGATATTCTTAGTAAGAGATTGACATACCTCATGACTGATCTTAATACACTAATGTGTCATAATACTAAGCTTGAGAACTGTTGGGTTATAGCAGGATCCCCAAACTCAGATGCCTACCAGAGTCAGGCATGTAAGAAAACAGTAAACCATGTAAGCCTCTCATTCTTGCCATTTCCTTTCATAGAGTCATGAAATCAAAGAACTTTTATTATTATCATTATAAGAAGCAACAGAGCCTGTGTGATGTTGGAAGATAACTGATCTTCAGCCATCATATATAGCAGATCAATGAAAGTAGAGGCATCTATGGCAAACTGTAAGGATAAGTCATTTACAGGCAGCATTACTTGGCTCCAACCATTTCCAACCAGGCTAGAACAGAGACACATGCTCATTCCATCTCATCCATATCTTACACTTCCACATCCTAATGTGAGTCTCTTGTTAGCCAAGATGTAGGTCATCATAAATGATTCATGTTTCTAAGGCAGGCCTGATTTGCAGACTTAACTCTCGCTTTTGAACTCACATCCCATGAAAATGTCCTGGAGAGTCCAACATTTCCATGTACAAACTTCACCTCCCAGATGTCTTCTCACAACTGGAAAATATATACAAATCCTGTATCCAACCATGTACCCAAATCTTCAGTTCAGAAAATAAGATTATCATATTTGTCATCTAATTCAATTGCATAGAAGCATAACTCCTTTTCCTATTAGGCCATGTGGTGCTACTTGGACTGAGCTAATGCCCAGTGACTAGGAGGGTGGAGACCATAGATGTTGGACTTGGCAATGTCTTCAAAGGACGTAACAGTGCAGGGCATAGGAGGATACCATACCAGTAATTTAAATAATATTATTGCCTTCTAACTTTCCTCCCAGATCCCATCCCCCTCTTCCTAGCCCTCCTTGGATAGCCTTCCCTCATCCTTCAAGCACATGGTTGGAGTGTCCCACAAGGGCAACTTCATTTATGCCATCTTCATCCTGACATGTCCCTATCTCTAAATTTGGATCTCAACCTTCCTACCAGGCTCAGAGGAAGAGGTTTCTGACCTTTTGTCTAAAGATCACAGCCTTTATTTATCCTGGGATCTACTCCCATAGTTACCCTTCCTGCACATTCAAAGTCTGCCCTCCTATCCTCAGCCATGACCTGGGTCTCCCTGCCATCAAATAAAAATAAACAAATGCTTCATTTTACCACACCTTCTTCTAGCTGCTTCACAATCACCCCTTTTTCTCCTTCCCATCCTTTACTGTTCTTTGCACTACCTCCCAACGTCTTGCCTTCCATTTGGTTCCAATTATGACTATAATAATGGAAATGTGTCACATTTATACTTAATTCAGTTCACAAAATACTTTCACTATTCCTTTTGAACCTCACAATAATCCTGTGAAGTAAGTAGAACCAAAAGTATCCTCACTTTATAAAAGAAGAAACTGAGCTTCTGAGAGATTAATAGTCAAAGTAACACAGCCGGTAATTGGCACAGAAATTCAAACTGGATCCGCCGAGTTGTGGTCCAGTGGCTTTCTACTGTTCTACTACCTCTGGAGCTGTCCATTCTAATGCTACTAGAGATTTCTTTCTTGCCAAACCCCATGATAATTGTTTTAGTCCTTTCACCCCTTTGTTTTTCTCTGCCTTTTGAATGTATTAACTAATCTTCAAAATCTTGAAACAATCTTTGTTCTTTTTAACTCTCTTTCCCTAGCTTTCAGGATACTGCAATTTTCAGATTCTTTTTCTAGTTCATTAACAATTTTTCTCTTTCTTCTTTTCTGTACCCTTTTTCCAGATGAAAAGATTTTCCTAACGCTTAACTTTCTGGTGTGTGTGTGTGTGTGTGTGTGTGTGTGTGTGTGTGTGTGTTTCCTTTTAAGTCTCTTCCTCATGAGTCCATAGTCTTAACACAAATGACTTTGCATCTGTTTCTAAATTAGAAGCTTAAAGAACTTTTAAATTTTTTCTATTCTTTCCTCTTCCAGGCCATATCTCACCAAATTCCATAGTTCCTTGCCTTGTCTCATGACTGCTCTTTCTTTCCATCCTCATTACTACCACCCACCTCCAGGAACTTACCACTCCCTCATGACTAGATTATTTTCTCTACAAGATTTCAACACCCAAGTCAGCCTTCCTAACAGTGACCTTTGCATTTCTTTTCTTTCAGTCATTTTGCACACTGCTGCCAAAATATTCATCTTAATATAACGTATCCTTAGTGGTACTGTCTCCTCAAGAACATCCATTCAGCCAAGTGTGATCTGGGCCTACTATATAAGGCTCTTTGATGAGAATAACAGTATTATTGCTAGGAAAGGCTCATGATGATAAGTGGTATTACTACTAAAGGTCCAGACAAGAATGGGTCCATTGAGGAAATAACATATCAACCAGGTGGTCTGGGGGAGGCAAGAGAAAGCAAGAATACATGTACCAGAAATAGATGAGGGAAGGAAGCTATACTGAGGGCAGATTCGGGTTAAAGGTTGGGCTAGCCAGCCTGTTGCCTTAGATCCTAATCAATCTATAAGGGCACTAAAACAAGATGGGGGGGAAAATGTATTGAGCATAATTCCCCCCAAGGAAAAGACTATATGTAATTGAAAATCTGCTTTTTTAAGCCACTTGAGCTGGAAAAGAGGGAGTGATGAGACTGCCAAAGGTCAGGTCAAAGGCTTCATAAGAAACATAAGTCAATTAGCTGCAGGCTTGGCATGACTGCAAAGGGACGGGCAACTTTGGGTTGGAACTGGTTGCTTGGAACCAAGGCAGAGAGGCTGAACACTGCCCCTAGTGGGCCCACTTCCTGCTTCTCCCACACATCACTTATGTGTATCGACCAAATATTGGTCTGAAGGGGGCAACTGGTTATTCCCTGTCTGGGGTGACTATGTGTCTCAGTCCTGCCCTGGATCAGGAATGCTAAGAAGTTTAGGATGTTTAAGGAGTTTAAGGTTAAACTAGTGGAATGCTGATAAATAATTAACAATTGAGTCCCCAGCAGGGGCGGAGGGGGAGAGCCCTAATTTCTAGTGTTTGCCAGTTCCTATGGTATAAATACTCTCCCGTGACTGATTTCAAACTACCAGTATGATGACATCACTGAACATGGAGCTGTGATGAGAGGTGCGCAGTTGGCTCTCACAAGTTCCTGTCCTCTAGCACACCACTGACATATGAGAAGGTGGCTGGGACACAGGCAAGGAAGGTCAACTAAACCAGATCATGGTAGACCTAGCATGCCAACTTTTGAAACACAGACTTTATTCCATGGAAAAAGGAAACAATCAGAGGTTTTAAAACAAGAGTAGAACATGTTTAGATTTGAATTTTTAAAAGTCTCCTTGTTAACTTCTAGTGGATCCAAACTCATTTCTTTGTTCCTCTTTTAAAACTAACCAAAGCATATTCACAACATATTTTCAAAATATGTCCAATACAAGGTTACTATCATAATCATAAAATCTTCTTTCTTACAAAACACCTCAACTTGTTAAAAATTGGGGAAAAAATATAAACATATAATTTACAAAAATATAAATGTTCAGTAAGCATATTAAAAGCTTAATGGTCACTAGTAATAATACAGAAATTTCAAATGATGATATGGCATTTCATATATCAGATTGGAAATACTTATTTTTAATGATTGTTTGGCAATAATCAGTGTTAGCAAAGGTATGGGGAGATGAGAATTCTCATACACTGTTGATGGAAGTAGAAATTATTAAAAATTTCTGGAGGGTAATTTGGCCATATGCATGGATATAATATATTTGCCAAATGGGTATAATTCTGTCTCAGGATTTATACTCCTGAGAATTATCCTAAAGAAATAATTCCATAAATTCATGAAGTTTTTCATTGCAGCATTTTTTGTAATAGCAAAAGAAATTGCAAATGGCCTATAAAGGCAGCTGATTGTTAAATTTTGTATGCCAAATCCATGTATCATATTACTACATGACTATTAAAAACTATAATGTAGCTGTAGTTGTTGATATAGAAACTGTTTTTAGATTCTAAATATTTTTAAGTGAAAAGTCAGGTCATAATATATATATATATATATATATATATATATATATATATATATTCATAAAAATACATTCTGAAATAAGGTACAATAAAATAATGATTATGTAAGAGAAGGAGGGTAATTAAAGATTTTAAATTGTCTTCTAGGTATGTTCTACCTTCTCTATAACAAATCTAAATTATTTTTATATATTATCCTCTCAGCTTTGATGGTCAACATAAGAAGTACTCATATAAAGATTCTCTGTGTCTTCCACAAAATTTATATCCATGTGTTACTTACTTAATAACAGCAAACACATATAACATGTAACTATATACCAAGTAGTATTCTAAAGTGTATATTACATAAATGTAAATTTAACTCACTGGAGCCTTCCAATAACCCTATGAACTGGGTAATGCTATTATCCTCATTTACTGATGAGGAAAAAGAAACACAGAAGATGAACAACTGCCCAGTCACACAGCTGGTAATTAGTAAAGCCAACATTCACACCCAGACAGTCTGGCTATAGTGTTGACACTCTTAACCATCATACCATACTGACTCTCTTGTAAACTCACTAAGCTTTAATTTCCTTACCTGAAGAGTGGGACTAATATTACCTATCTCAGGGGCTTGCTGTTGAGTTTAAGTACAAAAAGAACCTAGTTTAATGCCTGGCACATAATTATAGTTAATAAGTGCTGGCTATTAATGATATTAAAAGTGATACTACTCAGACCTCAACTACCACTACCAATTCACTTCACTTATTTCCCCACTCTACCCCAACAGATAACTCTCTGATTTATTTCAACTCTCCCCCCAAATGCTTCATACTTATTCTATATGTCCGGTGTCATACTCACGCCCCTGTTCATGCTGAAATCAGGTGACTAGACCTATCCGAATCACACTGGGCCTTAAAAGCTTAGCTCAGGTCCCTTTTCCAATTACTCTAGTTCTTTCTAGTCAGAAAGAACTATTACACTATGCTCTTGAATACACATGAGACAATTAATGTATAATTAACTGCTAGTTCTTTCCCTCTAACAATGCAGCAAGCTCTGTGAAAGCAGGTACGACTGTGAGAGCGATTTTTTCCTCGTACCCCTTCTGTCATCTCCAACCCCAGTAGGACAAAACTCAGCTATTTAACATATATTTGCTTCATTTTTGTACCCATTCATGGAAATATGCCCATAAAAATAGAAAGTCACACTTAAGTTTCCCAGCAGCTTCTTTCCAGAAGAGAGAGAGAAATCACAACATTAAAATCAGGAGGAGCCTGACATACAAAGGCAAACACAGAGAAGAATGCAGTTTATAACTGTTATTAACATATACTATTAATGAATATGCAATATTAATAATATTAAATGAACATTAGCTATAGATATTTCCTGCATGTCTCCTTTGTGTCAAGCACTGTGCTAAATGATTTATAGATATTACATCTTACTTACAACCCTAGTATTAATAGAAATAGTCCTTCTTATAAAAATGGCAAATGAGAAAGGTTAAGAACTTGCCTGATAGAGCTAACAATCAAATCCAGTTTGGTCTGACATCAAAATGTACACTTTTTCTGTGTATCTCCCTTCCTCCCATGTCTTTATACAAGGTTGAGATTTAGGGCTTGTTTTCCTATTTCTTAAAAATACTTATCACATCTTTCTTACCTCCCTTGCCAAACTTGCCTTTCTAAAAATTAGGGTCACTATAGAGCACTCTGTTTTAAATATTCTCCCAGAAAATTTAGTTACAATAGTACCAGAGGCTCTTTGTTTTAAAGGAATCATTAATTAAAGGCAGCCCTACATTCTGGGCACTGTTAACCATGAAGCTCTGGTTATCTACAATTATTAAAGCCATTAGGGAAAAACGCAAGTCGTTTTATGGTCAAGGACAGGAGGAAAAGTCTGGGCTGACTTTTTACAAAAAGTATATCTATATCTCCTTGTGAAAAAGATGGTGAAACCATACATATGGTCACCAAAACAGTCCCTACAGTCTTTTTTCTGTGGGTGTATGGATGACTTTATATGGGTATTTCAGTGGCACTGAGCTCTAAATGGAGGCAAAGTGGTTCAGAAAAAACATTCTGGGTAGCCCATGTAAAAGCTGTTCTTTGAGTTCCTCTCTTAGTGCCCCCCTCCCATGATGTGTCCCCATGTCCCCTCAGCCCCATGCCCTGAACCACTCCTGGACCACTCAGTTGGACTCTCCCAAACTGAGCAATCACATGGAACAGACTACAAAACTTTTACTTTCTTCACATGGAAAGATCTGGTAAGAGACCTATAAAGATACAACCTGTACTCATTAATAGTTCTCACCATCTTCACACCACAGAAGTTCGAGCTCAATACAAGGGTAAATTTCCACATTAAGAAATATGAATTTCCTCATTCTATTAGATTTGTACTTCTTCTAAGCTGTCTTTGACACAGTATCTAAATGTTTAATATGAAATAAATATTTTAGGAAAAAGCTGCTATTTTTAAAACATGGATATTAGCTTTATGTAATACTAACTTTTCCCGTGTTTTGTAACTTAAAGACATCTTTCTGACATAAAGGGTAAATTTTACAATAAATATGATTATTTTTATATGCATAATAGGAGAACATGTAACTCATTTTTATTCAGTTAAAATTCATTAGAGACTGGCATTTAAAGACTTAAAATCTTTTCTGAAAAATAACCTTTGTAAAAATCCTAAGGCCTTCCTCCCCCTTTCCACAAACGTTGGCTTTTGTTATTTTTTTTATAAGCTGCATATTGAATTTCCCAGGCTGTGTTTCTGAACTGCAATCTACTGAAAAAAGTGCAATTATTTTTTTTCACTCAAACATGCATTTGAGAGAAATGAGTAGATCAGATAAAGAGCTGAGATGCTATTCAACTCAACCTTGAGTCACTCTCTGTCTCTTTTAAAAAAAAAAAAAGGGTGGCAAAATCAATACAAACCAATAATAACTTCACATTTGTGGAAGCAACATGAATGGCTCTCCAAAATATTGAGACACATCCAAGTACATTTTCGTAGAGCTGATATTTATCAGAAGTCATTTGCCCTCAAGCAGATGCTCCCTTTCATTGTGCTCCTGTCACAAATGACTAAGATTTATGACAGACAATTACAGCATCTGCAGTTAGCAGCCTTATAATCAGCACCATTATTTAACGATTGGTGCAATAAACTGACTCCTGTTACTGTTTATCAGATATCAGTCAGTTCTGGCCATTTTCTTCAGCTCCCAAATCACAGTATGGTGCAGCCACTGCCTTTTAATGGCTAGGCAGAAGCAGGAGCATTTTCACATTTTTTACAGACTGCCGAGGGAAAGAAAAAAAGCAACCAATTACATGTGTGTATGGTGCCCTCTCATTTGAGATGCCCGCGTATATAACTATCTCTATACAGTTCTAAGCCTCTTGCAGGAGAAAAAACAGCTTTGACTGTGGAAGAGTTTTTTATATGTTAAAACAAAAGTAAATAAAAACAAAAAACCTTCTTGCCTTTTCATTAAAAAGTCCTCTGTTTAAATATGCATGTCTTTTGTAAGTATAAAATGTTCCTCTACCAGGTCCACTGTTTTCTCTTCTAGCATGGCATCAGCTTGCTTTTTATAATCAGAAAAGCAGCTACTGTCCCTTGAAAATATTTGTCAAGGAGCAGGATTTTTCTTCCACATTCTGTTGAGGCGTTATTCAGAGAAAAGTGTTATGAACACAACTTTTCATCAGTTGAAAGCCTACATATAAAAGAGACCATGTGTACGTGTTTAAAAGTCACTCATATATTGAGGTGCCTGGGTGGCTCAGTCGGTTAAGCGTCTGACTCTTGATTTTGGTTCAGGTCATGATCTCACAGTTCCTGGGATGGAGTCCCACGTACAGAGCCTGCTTAGGATTCTCTCTCCCTCTCTCTCTCTCTCTGCTTCTCCCACCTCGGTCTCTCTCTCTAATAAACACTTAAAAAAGTCACTCATATATTAAGGAATTCTATCTTTCTAAATATACAAACATACAGATGTATATATACTACTTAAATTCTTTTCACAAGAAACACCACACATTTATGTAACAAATATGAGTGGCAGACAACAATTCAGAGGCTATTTGGAAGACAAGACTTCAGTATAATGTGGGAGATGGTATAAAGATATGAGTTTACAGTCAAAATAAAAAGCTTAAGTAAGCTTCTATAGATGTTCAAGTATGAAATTCTAGTTAAATTATTTAGAGAAAAAACAAAACAAAACCCAGATCTTTCTGATTCCTGTCTTTTGTTACTTTTTCTAGAACCAAACAAGCTAAGTGTCTCAGTCATAACCAAAAGCATTTCATCCAGTGACTTCCATTTTATGTATTTGATAATATCATATATGCCCAGACAGAAATATTGATGAAGCTGCCTTTGTAAGGTCTAAGTTACATGCTTGTCTCAAAGAAGACAAGGCACTGGAGAACAACTAATGTATTCTTAAAAAAAAAATAAAAATTAAGTGACCCCATGGAGGTCAGATTTCCCTTCCAGAAACATGCATAAAGGGTTTCATCCAGTCAACATGTAAAATTGGTTATGTTCTAAGTTGAAACTTTTACAAAGTCTTCATAGTCCTTCACAAACGAATCCTCAAAATTCCATACATGGCTTCAACAGGTGAATCATCAGAGTGAGGGTTCTTAGACTTTCAAGTTAGAAAGGCCTTGGAATCATTTCATGCAACTTGCTCATTTGAGAGACAGTGAAGGTAAGAGAAAGTGAAGTGATTTTCACCAAAGCACAGAGCTAAATGTTGGCACAGCTATGACCAAACCCCAAGTCTATGGCGTGACTAGCAAGGTCCTTCCTGCGAAGTCCACCGCAAAGATCCCAGCGGCTCTTTCTGTGCCTGGAAGAAACCAGCTTTTTGGCCCTGCTAAGCCAAACCCCACTTTGGGTGTTCTGTGTTCAGCCCCCCACAGAGCACTCTAGAACACAGAGCACACTTTCTGACTCAAGGAAACAAAGTTTCCATAAACCTGCTAGACACTTCCCTCTTTAGTATTGCACCTGGAACCAGAAAATAACAGCTATTCAGTTATACAAATAACGCTTTTATTTAAACAGTGGGTATCAAAGTTAACTCAAGTTGTTGACTTTTAAATTTTTTAAAAATTTCTAATATAGTAATTTGCACCTTGTATAGATCTTGTTCATTTGTGGTTAGGTTTGTTTGATTGATTTTTTAAAAAACTATTTTGCACAAGTGATTGTAAAGTCAAACCAAAACGATTTTATTTCACCAATTTGGCACCATCAAATAATTCACAGAATTTTTAGAATCAAGAAGAAACCCCACACCAATCTTTCTTTGCTGGTCAAATGCAGAAATATATTAATGTACAGACAGGTCTCTCACTCCACTTTAGTAAGATGGAAGAAGTACTTTGCATGCATCAAAGAAGTTGTTATGTTTTCTACCTATGTTCTGCCCCTTTCTACTGGATTAGAAAGAAAAATTACCCAGCCTACAGCAAGTTACTGCCACTGGAAAGCCAATGACAATGCCATCCGCACCATAGGCTATTTAGCAGGTATTCCTGAGAGGCCTGATCTGGGTCAATATTATTCACATAAACACTTGCAGGTGGCATTTTAGTAACACATTTCAACACCAAGCCCAAGGGCATAGCTGATGGCCATGATGAGCCACAACAGATTTGACTCTCAACAACAACAACAAAAAAGTTGTGTCAGGAGCACATTTTCCTTCAAGATCCTTATCTGGGGCTATTCAGGGCAGAGTAGGGGGAAAGGAGCACTCAAAGAAAGTAATGCATTGTCAATATACCAATATTTGGTGGCTGATGGCCAAGGGTCACGTGGTACAGGAGGTAAGGGTCAAGCTCTTAGGTCAGCCAGACAGACCTGGGCTTGAATATGGCTCAGGCTTGGTGAGACTCTGCTAGAATTCTTCATCTCAGAAGGTCCCTCATCTACAGGGTGGGGTTGAGAGTGGGACAGTGCACATAAAGCAATGAACACTGTGCAGGGCACAAAGCATTGCTGCTTCAATGTTAGCCAGTATTACTGCTATTGCTGCTATTTATATATGAGATTCCAGACTGAATTCTTTTGTAAGTGGAAATTTGGACTTTATAGGTTCAGTAAATAATTACCCACTGAACTTAGGTATATAGAATTGTCACATTAATCCTAGCTAAAGTCTATATACCTTATCTATCAATTAATGTACCTAAACAATGTGTGTGTGCACACTCATATGTAATTATTGTTGCACTTCATTGACTTTGGTTTGGTTCCAATGTGAATAAACTAAATTTACAGAACATGGAGAAAACATGAAAATATCACAAAGTATATGATTTCACTTTTGTATTCAGTAACAATATCCCTCTGAATCACAATAGAGCTGTCAATATAATAAAATCCTGTCTCTTCTATTCCAAAAAAGTAGATTACATACATTTAAACTACCAATTATCTTCATTTTTTCCCAATTTTTCACAACCATCAACCCATAAAAATAAGGTTGAAGTGATTAGAAGAGGACAAATGGCTACCCTCAAGAATCAGAAATCTCCTTGGCACACAAGTTGCTGAATAGCAAAATTAAATCAGATGACAGTAATGAAAGCCAAGGGTGCCACTCACTCCTTGAGGAAGTCACGACACTAGGACACTATTTCATGATAAAATCAAGTCTAGAGAGGAAAAGCTTTGGACACTCTGGGTTCTAGTCCAGGTCCACATTTATTGGCTGTGTGACATTGAACAGATTGCTTAACCTCTCTAAAGCCTCAGTTTTCCTACATGCAAAAACAAGATAATAATAATAATACCTACATTGTTGTCTTGAGGAATTAAATAAGTCAACATATGTGAAGTGATCAGGAGAGTGCTGCCATGTAGGAAGCACCCATAAATGCTTTCTCTTGTCTACAAAAGTGCTATCAGCCTTGCTTTCATCACTGTGTTGTTCAAAGAAAGTATGAAATGCCTAATAATGTCATGATCTATTCTAGAATTGTCTTCAACAGAATAAAGTCTATTATAATTAGAAATAGGTAATTTCTGGCAAAAATTTTTAAATGATGTGAAAATCTGTAATTTTTTCTCAAAAAGCAACTTCATATTAAAAAAAAAATGAGCCTACAAATCAATTCCATTAATCCAATTTCACTGTAGGTATTGGCCAAGCATCAGTCCTTCTAGTAACAGTGGTGGTAATCACTCTAGTGCTGAAAGGTGCCAATTTTTTCTATATTACTTAAATACAAAGTAGGATACTTACAAAAAGCATTTTTTTAATGTTTATTTATTTTTGACAGAGAGAGAGAGAGAGAGACAGAGCATGAGTGGGGGAGGGACACAGAGAGAGGGAGACACAGAATCTGAAATAGGCTCCAGGCTCTGAGCTGTCAGCACAGAGCCCGACGCAGGGCTCGAACTCACAGACCGCGAGATCATGACCTGAGCCGAAGTCACTCAACTGACTGAGCCACCCAGGCACCCCTACAAAATGCATTTTAAATCTCATCTCTGCTCTTTATCCAATATTCTTAGATGCTATATCATTTTAGTGCCTACTTCCAAGAATTAATTTCCTATATCCAGTGATACTTTCAGAACTCTGAGTAAAAGCCAGGTTCTGGAGAATTATTCTTCTTGTAAAATAAAGGGAACAAATAAAATGGATTATTTTTATGTGTTTCATATCTGAAGCTCATTCATTGATCTTTGGGTCTGTATGTAAGGTAGCATACAGTATGGCTAACAGTGTAAGCCAGGTAAGGTTTCAAACATTCTTCATGCCTTTAAGACTCTTCTAAAATGCTTTAATAAGTCAGTAAAACTGTGCTTAAGAACATATTTTAAATTGTGATGAGAAGTTCATTTGACAAAACATTTTCACTACAGTTGAGTTTTGCACTATCTTGGTGGGGTAGATTGCAGATGGAATTACACCCATTCCAAAGAGGAAAAAATGTGACTTAGAAAAGTCCTAGAGACACAGCTGTGGTAAGCTAGAACTCAGGCCATTTCCTCCATTTTGTTTTCCACTATTCTCACTAAACATGATTTTGGGGTTTTGGTCAGACTAAGCAAACTTGGTATAAGAAAACCGGAGTTTGAAGACAGCTCTATCCTTCGTGACCTGAGGCAAGTAGCTAACGATACAGATTAATGGTAAGAGTGCACCCATGGAGCCAGCCTGCCAGGATGCAAATTCAGCCCTGCTCATAGATGTGTGATTGTGGATGATTATTTTGTTTTCTGAACCTCTGCTTCCTAGTGTGTACAGTGTAGGCAACTGACTTCATAGGGATATTATAACATGAATGAGACACTCCTTCTAAAGGTTTAGCACAGTGGTTAGTATATAGTAACAGCCCAAGAAATATTAGTTATTAATAAATTTGCACTAAAACACCTACCTCTCAAGGTCATCTGTTGTATTAATAACATCAAATTAAAGGACTTTGTATAAATAAATTACTATGCCAAGTTTAAAAATCATTATGTTTCTGTTGCTGTCAGCAGCAGCCTAAGCTTACTTTGATTTTTGTTGAGCCTTCAATCTATGGCCCTATCTTGATCCAGATATTTCAATTCCCAAAGTTTTAGGGTTTCATTGGTTTGAAAAAAAAAAGAATATGGAAGAGAATCTTGATTCCCTCTATACCACTGAGATCTGAATGACTCTACATCACTGCAGGGGCAAGTCCAACCCCGCAGTGGCCACTAGGAGGATAATTTAGATACCATCACTTGAAGCACAAAGGCAATGGAAAGATCAAGGGCTTCCCTGTCAATTCAGAGGAATTAAGGCAAAATGGAGAGAAGCCTAGAGACTTCTCTACTTACCACTTTCTCTGGCTCCAGTAACACATAGGTATCCAACCTAAAAGTTCACATGGTCACAGAGGCATTTCAGACTCACTCTTTAGAAGACCCTCTGCTAATGAATACATGGAGGGTGAGATTGTAGCATTACACCTGCTTCTTGGCTTTGCCTTGCTTTCCAGTTTATCTGATACCAAATCCATCTTTTCAAGTTCTACTATGACCAGCCCTTGTTTATGTTTGTTTTGTTTACTTTTTAATTATTAATTTCTGATTTTATTTTGTGTGTGAGACCAAAAGAAAAGGCTTCGTGCTCTTTTGTTTAGGACTGGAGGAGCTGACAGAACTTGTGTCACAACAGCATTCATCCTCAGTTGTTCTGAGGATGGAGCTCTGGCAGAGACAGTGACTCAGAGACAGTTCAGACATTCTCACTCATATGTGCCATTTGTAAAGTCTTGAGAACAACCTCAGCAATGCCAGGAGTTGAGGTACTTATCAGCTTTTAAAACAAATTTTACTCTATTGTCATTCCTTTTTATTTTAAATAAATATTATTTACTTCACCTTGAATTTGTAATTATGTATTCTTTTTCTTACAAGAGTGTCCCTTAATAACATAAGCTTTGGTGTGCCCCTGAGCTGTACAAAAGGACACAGGCAACGAGACAGACAAACAAAATCTAGCCCTTCTAGAAGAAGAAGCTACAGTCACACTTCCACATGGGAAAAAGCTAGAAGCACCAGATTGTTAGAATGCTTAGTAAATTATAAGGGTGACCCAGAATACAGGACGCAGCTTGGAAGTAGGAAAGAGACACTGAAGTTCAAAGGCACAGTTTGTTGATTAATGAGTGATCTAGATCTGGTGGGTTGTTTTGAATTGTTTCCGTACCTCCTGATAGTGACTTCCAAGATGGGAAATTGCCCACATCATCTCAGAAGTTACCATAGCTCAGTGTTAAGAGCACAGATTTCAGAGCCACACCAACTGGGTTTGAATCCTGACTTGGCCACCAACCAGCTATAGGACTTATGCCCCATTTTCCTAATCTGCACAATGAGATAATACGGACATCTACTATTTAGGTTTGTTAAGAGGATTAAATACAATAAAGCATATACAGCACTTCCCATGGTGTCTAACACATGAGTGCCCCCAAACGTGAGCTCTTGAACAGGCGCTCAAGTCTCCTCCTCTGACTGTCACTGCTACCATTCCCAGCTATCTCTGTGGTACTCTCATTTTCCACATTTTGTGTTTGTTGTTGTATTTTTTTTTCAAATATGGTGTTTATGATTTTATTATTTTTTTAATGTTTATTTATTTTTGAGAAAGAGAACATGAGTGGGGGAGGGGCAGAGAGAGGGAGACAGGGATCCAAAGTGGGCTCTGTGAGTTGACAGCAGTGAGCCCGACGCAGGGCTCAAACTCACAAGCCATGAGATCATGACCCGGGCTGAAGTCAGATGCTCAACCGTCCCTGTTTTTATGATTTTAAAACTAAAAACTTGGGGAAAAAAACAAAAACTAGAAAGGAGAAAGTTAAACTAATTTAGTTATCTCTAATGACACACTTATTCAAGCCACATTCGTAAGTGTCTGTGGTGGGCTATCTTTTCCCTGTTCCACTTTTCTGTTTATTTAAAAGGAATCTGCTTTCTAAACTCTACTCAATCTACTCAAATCAACTAATTAATCTTTTTAAAATCTATTCAATCAAGTAACTAAGACTAATTCTGTTCTTAGGTAAAGTGCAACTTCTTTACCTGGTGTTCTAACTTAACTAACTTCATTAAAACTAATATTAAGATTCATCCTAATCATAATACTAATAAGTATATATTTTTTTGTGATACAAAAAGTTCTTTCTTCCAATTCACACTATAACCCTGTGTAGGCACAGAAGAGAAACATCAGCATTTGCAGTGTACTGAGGCTTACAGAAGTGAAGGAGGATGTCTAAGGGAAGTAAAGCACTTTGGACTAGATCACAGAGCCCATGGGCCTGTGACTACACCCTGGTGAGCGTGCGGGGTGGTGCCTTCAATCTTAGAACAGCATTTCAGTTCTTTGAAGCTTACTGAAATTTACTCTTTCTATTTTAAATGGCATGCCTTATGCCCACTGGATAGCCCCTTCAGGTCCCATTTCCAATCAAACGTTTGTCCCAGACCTACTCCTAGACCCAAGTTCTCAGATGAGCCATGGAAGTGAACCCTAGGAAGAGCTCACTGAGAATCCTTTATTACAGCCTTCAAGATAATCCCCAGACAGATGCGAGGATGAGAATAGATATCTGCTGACAGTTCTCTGTCAACATAGCCACCAGGATCCTTTTTCAATTTGCAACTTAAACATTAAATAATATGTATAAGCATTCTCTCTCCTTGCACAACAAAAAGAAAAGTAAACCAAGATTAGCAACAGGTTAGAGAAAAGGGAGATAGGCTTGCTGTTCTAAGCAAACTATCACTTGCTTTTGTAAAAAGTGAATGTTTTTGATCATCTACCATCTATTTATCTGAATTTTAAAAATGGTGTACCACTAGAAAAATAAACAATGTTTATACACCTATTAAAGAATATGTCTAAGAGGTAGGGAAGGAAAGGAGGGAAAGAGTTTAGTGAATTATTCAACTACCTTTCCTCATTAATAGTAGAATGTTCTTGACCAATTAAAAACCAATTTCATTCCCATCAACTAAGATGCCCACGGGAAGAGCCATCTGATGCATTTATTAAATTAACCCTATATGCTCTGAGCCAATGCTCTGAGAAGTGTATGAAATAAAATAAGAAAAAAAAATTGGAAATACTTTACAGATCAACTTCTATGAGCTCCAAATGATATCCAGAATAAAGGAGAGAGGGTAGAAAGGGCAAATTAAATTCAAAGAAAAATATGAAGCCAAAGGTTGCTACAGGTATTCTGAAAAAAGCTTGGAGTAACATCCACCAAATTCCACAAAATGTTACAGAAATTAGTTTGCAATTTCTTCAGGAAATTCCTTTAACTTCTTAACAGAATTCTGCAATTTTAGCTAGTTGTACCTAGGAATAAGATTGTCAGAACATTTTGTGCTGACGTAGATAGCAATTTTATCCACTGCAGGCTCTGGGTAATTTTGGATCTCAGATACAAAGTCTTGTAAGAAGTTCAGGAAACACAGAAAAATTTTTGTCATTGATTCCTACAGGATCAGGTATCAAGGTATCCCTTGTCCAGACTCCTTTGTTTACCTACCAAACATGCTTAAGTGTTTGCCATGTATCAGGTACAGTTCCAGACACTTTAAAAATATTAATTCATTTAATCCTTACAAATCCCCTGAGGCAGGTGCAAAGAGGCACAGAGAAATCAACTTGCCCAAGGCTGTAACAGTGGAACTGGAATCCAAACCCAGGCCATTTGGGTCCAGCATCTGTGTGCCTAACCACTACTCTATGCTATCTACTTTTTTTTTTAACATTTTTTTTTTATTTTGAAAGAGAGAGAGACAGAACTCATAAGTGGCAGAGAGAGGGGAAGAGAAAGAGAAACCCAAGCAGGCTCCCATCATTTTAGGCTTGACATGGGACTGGACATGGGGCTCAAACTCACAAACCACGAGATCGTGACCTGAGCCAAAACAAGATTCCCATGTTTAACCCACTGCCACCCAGGCACCCCATATGTCCTCTCTACATAAATGAAGGAAAGACTGAAAACTCAAGACACATCTGAATGCCTTACCTGGAATTTGGTTCTATCATTCATCCCTTTCCTCTCTGTTAGTGCTTTGTACTTTGTCCACAAACATGAGGTTCTCTGTTTCAAAAGTCAGCCCTTCAAGCTACCATTCTTTTGTCAAATTTCTTGAAGGGAAGCCCACACATACAGGGCTTCCACTTCTTGACCAGCCATTTGTTCCATAACTGCATGCAATTTGGTTCCCTGCCCTCTCCCACTTGTCTGCTGGCAATGCTCTTTTGAAGGATCTCTGAATTGCCTTATCCAGTGCCTTGTCTTTAAGGCTCATTCATCTCTGCCTCCTAACTCCATAGCAGACCCTTTTCTCTCTTGGTTCCTGTTATCCTTGTCTGCAATCTTCCTTTTGCATTTATTACTCTGCTTCTTTGCTGGTTGACACTTTTCCAAATCTAGCCTTCCTATGTCTCTCATTATCTTTTACCTTCTCTCTCTCCAGGCATTATAATTTAGAAAAGGTTCATACCCTCCAGTGGCTTCTATTCTTTACATTAGTTTCTAGAGTCCGGTGGGTCCACAAACCTAACTTGTCAAAACCCAGAAAGTAGGTCCATCTCTTTGAGGACAGTCACATTAACCAATCTCATAACTAATGAAAAAGTTTTCATTTACAATGAAAAGTAGATTATCAAAGGGACCTCAATCCAGAACATTACACAGGAAGCTAAATCATGGTCAATATACCGATCTGTAGTTTAGAACAAGCAGTGTTATTACAAAAAAGAATGGCCCCTGGAGTTCTCTGGTAAGTGCATTTTTTCCCCATAGACACAGGTGGGAAGCCAAATTATAATCAGAAGATTGCTAGGTCAGCACAAAATAAGAAAAGGAGGAATTAATTACATGAATCAAATATTTAACAGCATCAGGCTAAGATTTACAGGTGTATCCAGCTGCACAATAAGGCAGTAGCTGCCAGTGGGGCCAACAAGTAATTGGGTCAAACATCATCTTCCATGAATGAATGAATGTTGAACAAGGGCCTTGAAATTATTTATATTTTACCATGACGTTACAGTTATTTGTTGAAATCTTGACCCCTTTGCAAGATTTCACCTGCAAGATGGTAAGGGCCACATGTGTTCATCACTGTATCTTTACCACCAGTGCCTGGCACCTGGTAAACATAAAGCAATAAATGTTTATTAAAGTCATCCAGACATTTATAAATATAAATAAAACACATTTCAATGTCTGTTTTCATGTGATTTATCCAGAAAGTGCTGCTGGGTGTTTTGTCTTGCCTTTCAGAGTTTATTAGTTCAAATAGATAGGATACCTTGATTTCAAAGATTTACTCTTGGCTGATATTTTTGAAAATTGTGAAATCATAGACTACGGTTTGTCTGTCTTATTTATATCATTTCAACTACTTATTTCTCCTACCCAGGGACTAAATCCCAATGCAACCCCCACCCCCTTTATCTTTGATGTTTCTCATTCTTGGTAGGTATAGGTTGCAGCAGCAAAGAGAGAGTCACAGATTCTGCGTGCCAATGTGGGTTAACCCGGGGCACTCATGGGGTTAAAAGCACTGCAGTAATATTAAGCACATGTTTCAAGTCAGCAGGGTGCCAGCCTGAGATGTCCTCAAAGCCTAATTTGATAGATATTATGCCATACACTGCTGCAAGTAGTAATGAAGAAAGTAAAAATTTTATGGATGAGCAAAATAGGAGCTCTTATGGATGGAGTGTTTTTAAATCAGGTGTATAATTTACCCAGTGTCAGACCACATGTAGAGTGCATTACTCAATTGAACTTACAAGCAGATAGGAAAGCAGTTTCTTTTAATAAGCACTTCTTCAACTTATTGGCTCTACAATTACTTGCACCAAATTACCAGCAGCTGCTGCCTGTTTGGTATTTTATCCTAGACAAGGAGTTACATTAGTTTCTAATCAACAAGCCATTCAAGGACTCTTTATAATTTTTAGCTTAATTCCACTTTTATTTGGAATTTATTAATTGGAATATCCAATATTTTCACGACAGTATTTTGCTTAGCTTCCCTTAACAGGAAACCTATGCAACTTCCGAAGTGAGGGGGAAAGGGAGGGAAGATACTCCCAAACTTATTTTTGATAAGTTTTGTAACACTGAACAAACTCTAATGGACTCATGTTACCTTCTAGTCTGAATTTTGAGATTTGCATTGCTTTTGTAAAAATAGTGATACTATATTTAAATTTCTTTATATTTGGAGTCAATAAATTGTTTGCTGACTCTAAATAGCATATATCCGTGCATAAAGTTAACTCAAGTTTAAACATTAACCAATTCATTTTAATACAGGGCTTCCCAACCTTGGCACTATTGACAGACATTCGGGGCTGGCTAATTCTTTATTGGAAGGATGTTCGGAGCACTGTGGGATGTTTACTAAGATCCCTGGCCTCTACCCACTAGTGGCACTTCCCCACCTCAAATGCCCCAGTTGTAACAGCCACAAATACCTGCCGACTTGCCAATCACCTCAGATGATTTAACAGATTTAAAGAAATCAGTGGGAAAAGGGCTTCAGAAACCATGGTAAGAAGAAAATGCACTTTCAATTCATTTGTTAAAAACTTTTCAAAGTATTCTTTTATTATTTTTTTAATGTTTATTTTTGAGAGAGTGCAAGCGGGGGAGGGACAGAGAGAGGAGGACAGAGGATCCTAAGCTGGCTCTGCACTGACAGGCTGACAGCTCAAACACATGAACCCTGAGATCATGACCTGAGCCGAAGTCAGACGTTCAACCAACTGATCCACCCAGGTGCCCCCAAAATATTCTTTTAAAGACTGTGTGTGCACTAGTCCATATGTCCTTGCTTTGTGAGGAATTATAAAATGAATCTGTGAATGAATTTAATTCTTCAAAATGCAATTATTTAAATACTATCCTATTTTAAAGCTGCTTTCAGAGCCAAAGGCAAAAGGGGAAAAAAACCAAGAACTGCTTATAGCTAAATAAAATAAAAATTTGAATAAATATTCTCACTATAGAAAGACTCGTGCACAAAATTAGCAAGTATGATTACATTTTTACATCAGTAAAACCAAGAATATCTAATGTGAGGCATATTTTATTTTTTAAATTACATTATGCATTGTTGCCAGCTTTAAATTATAAATCAGAAATATATGATCATATAAATGCCAATAAATAATGATAAATCATAAAACACCAAATCCAGTTCAAGATTTTTCTCATAGGGCTTTCAAAACCATAGATGTCTTTTTATAAGGCCAAAATCAAAACTGGTAATATTCAGAACTATTGAAGGACCATATACACACTGAAGAGCAAGAAAAGCGAAAGAAAATTAAATTATCATCCGAAAGTCTTCACTAAGAGCTTACCATCTACCATCTTTCACCTAGGTATATGTTGGAAAATCCAAAAACATACAGGTGAAGACTACTTCTCAGTATAACATAGAACCTTAAGGTGCAGCACTTGAAAGGTCATTTAGACCTACCAGGGCCCTTTCCTGACTCTATCCTTCAAGATTCTCAAACTTTAATGTATATACACATCACTTGTGCATCTTGTCAAACTATGGGTTCTGAGTAGGTCTAAGGCCTTAGGAAGTCTATTTTTCTAACAAGCTCCCAAGTGATACCAAAGCTGCTAATCCATGGACAACTTTGAAGAGCAAGGATTTGTCTACAACATCCCCACAAACCGGTCATAAAGCCCAATCTTGAACATTCTTCAGGACCAATGACAGAGAAAATACTAACTCCAAAAAAATAATAAGACATTTATGTACCTATTGAAATCTTAATTTTCAGGTTCTTCCTGGAGCCAGTGGCCAGACCATGTGGGAAACTTCAGCAACCAATTTAAGAAAAATTTTACACAATTAGGCAAAACTAATAAAAAATAATTGGCTTGATCTCAATCTATTAAAGTCAATCCAAACTGGATTCCTTCTTACTAGTAGTTTATGGAATTAAAAAATAAACAATTAGATCTTCATACAAACTGCAGTTTCTGTGATAGTTTAGGGATGCATTCCCTTTTTCTTACTCCTGTATCTATGTGGCTCCAATTAAATCCTGAAAAATAAAGAACTGGTGTACCTCTAGTACAGACTCTGCAATGATAGCCCAGCCCCTTAAATACTAAGCCTATCAGAATCTTTAGACAGTGCTGGTATATTTTGACTATGCTGACAGAAGCATGCCATAAGTTTGTTATTTTATAAGGAAATAAGGGAAATGACATCAAGTTAATGGATCCACTCCTTTTCCCTGAGATAAAACAATATGTCCTTACATCACCTGAAAGAGTCAAAGAACTTTCAGTTCCCAGAAGCTGCAGATGTGGGATCTTAAAGGTAGACCTATAAAATCACCATTTATTCAGGTTAATAGTTTGCAGACAATCTAGATCCTCTATTTTACACCAGAAGTTTACTTCAGCCTACTTTATGGCTTCTTGGTCCTTTAGCCAACTAGGAGAAGTAAAAACTCAGTAGTTTCAAACAATGAATTAAAACCAAGAGCTAATATGTAATCCTGAAGTCATTTAATAATTTTATGGATCACCTTCAATATTCAAAATATTAACAACAGGTTATCCTTGGGCTTTACACAATCAGAAAAAAAAAATCTTCAATCAATCAGAATGAACACTATCCATAACCCATCAGTACAGCCATACTGGGGGCATGCTGGCTGCATAATCACCCATCTTTGAACAAAAGGAAGACAGAAATTCCCATGGGACACAGCACCATAGGACAGTTTTATCATAGTTAGATCAGGGAAGACTTTTTTCAGAATAGGGATTAATGTGTAGTTTCCTCTAGAGTGAAGTTCTTTGTGAATCAACATTGATGCCAACCATATTTAACACATTTATAAATGTTCAGAAAGCCCAAATTTATTCTATGTGAAAGCTCCATATTTGTAGCTAAGGAAAAAGGTAATATATAGGTATGAAAATCTCACCGATTTGTACAAGTGGCTAGAAAAGCTGTAAGTAGGCTTAGTATAAGGTAACATATTTTATGATAAGTGGCATCAGTATATAAAATGAATAGCTCTAAACTCTCTGCTTCAGGCAGAGAAAATACATACATGGAAGTCACTGTTAGTTCTCTGAGGAACTAATTAAAGTGCTTACCCTTTTTAATGCCATGTGACATTATGGTTGTCACATATCAAAAATGTTAATAATGAAGTCAGAGAAGGCACAAACAGAAAAGGAAATAGCAACTAACATGTTTGGAGGGTTAGGGTGTTCCTATTTGAGGCATATTGAAATATTGGCTTCTTGAGCCTGGAAAAGGAACTATTTAATAGGGCACCTGATTAAAATTTATACAACTGTAAGTGTTCTGGGTAGTGTGGTCACAGGCTTGTTCCCTGGTAAAATGGGAGAGGAGCACCCTTTGATACTTCAGTGAAATAAAGTTAGGACACTAAAAGGAAAAAGTGGATGGCAAATTTATAGAAGTCACCAGCAACATCTTCCCTACCCCCTACTCAGTGCCAACCACTGAGCTAAAAACTGAAGCAGTGATAAAGAGCAATATATATATGGTTCCTGCTATGTTAAATTTAAAGTCAACTGGAATTAGTTCACTGCATAGAGTGACAGAAAAATAGGAGCTTAAAAATTACCCAAATAATGTAAAATTATAACTGAGATAAGAGCTCTAAAGACAAGGCACATGGTCCTATGACAGTGTCCAGCAGTCGGCTTTGACCTAACTGGGAGAAGGCCACTATTTAGAAGTGTGCAGATATCTCAAAGATGGGCAGAAGTTGAACTGACTGGTTAAAAAGCAAGAGACTGCCACCAAGTAAAGCCAGACTATTCTTTAACTTCCGGAGACCTCTGAAGTGCTTGATTTAACATTCATGCCTATTTCCATGAAAGGTGTTTGACAGACAATTAGAATCTCCAATGACAACAAACACTGGATGAGTAATACAGAAGTCTGACCCCAAAGAAAAATTCTTTAGCCATAAATAATACAGGATCAGTATCTCCTAAATGGAGCTACCTAGTTGAACAATGTGCACTGCCTTCCAAAATATGGCTAGCACACTTGGGAAATCTACACCAAGTTAGAGTGGTAATGTAAGTTGCCCTATATCATGAAGCATGAAACCAGTTGACTTTCTTCCAAAATTCACTGGAAAGAAAATTGACAGAATTTGATATGAACATCCTAGGAATTTCTAATTTACTTAGATCATAATCAGTTGTGAAATGCTTGCTTGGTGCCAGAGTGTGAACTTGTGGTGGACGCATGTTTTTCATCTGTGCATCCCCGGCAGAAACCACAGGGCCATGCTCAAAGCAGGCAATCAATAAATGTTTGTTGACTTGAAAGACAATAGTTAAGGCTTTAATTTATCTAACACAAGTCATTGACTAACAATCATTATCTACTTCATTTGTGTTGGTGAACACTGACATTTAAGGATGTTCTGTTGATACATACACCAGAGCCCTCCCAAACAGGAACACAGCCCTGCTCTCAAGCTTGACAGGGCTATCTTTACCATCTGATGCTCTCAATCCCAAAAAATCCTCCTTCTTGCCAAACATAGTCATTAGGTCCAAGTGCACATTTTGGGGGCGCTAAAATGTTGACTTTGATCTTCAACAAAAGACGTTTTAGTCCCTTTATTTCTATTTTCACTTTAAAGATGCCACTCTGCAGTTAGCAAATTTCTACTCAGATTGATGCCTGCTATCTTGGTCTCCAATCTTGTACATCTCTATCACCAACTCTACTTTGAGGGGGTTGGAAGCCATTGTGAGAATTTTTTCCCCCAAAACTAGGGCTTTCAATATTTACACTCTGTGTACATATATTTATATTTATAACTTATTTATATGTATGTGAGATCTAGCACATATACACAGTAGAAATTGTCATAAATAACCTCTCTTTATTCAGTTTACCAGCTTAAATGCTCTTCAGTCCCACTATGAAATATACAGTGGCTGATGCCTAAGGCATACTTAATGTTCACTGCTAGTAGATCACTCCCTAGAAAAATCTAAACACAAGTGCACCTTCCAGTTGTACTATATTGGCTTACCAAGAATGGGATGAATTTCTAAACCTCTACATTTCAATTGTAATTGCTATTGTGAGTCTATAATTTTATTTTATTTATTTATTTATTTTTTAATATATGAAATTTATTGTTAAATTGGTTTCCATACAACACCCAGTGCTCATCCCAAAAGGTGCCCTC
The DNA here is from genome assembly GCF_018350215.1 of Panthera leo. NCBI lineage: Eukaryota > Metazoa > Chordata > Mammalia > Carnivora > Felidae > Panthera > Panthera leo. The sequence continues at coordinate 85,666,369 of NC_056687.1, forward strand.
CTCAATACCCATCACCCACCCTCCCCTCCCTCCCACCCCCCCATCAACCCTCAGTTTGTTCTCAGTTTTTAACAGTCTCTTATGCTTTGGCTCTCTCCCACTCTAACCTCTTTTTTTTTTTTTTCTTCCCCTCCCCCATGGGTTTCTGTTAAGTTTCTCAGGATCCACATAAGAGTGAAACCATATGGTATCTGTCTTTCTCTGTATGGCTTATTTCACTTAGCATCACACTCTCCAGTTCCATCCACGTTGCTACAAAAGGCCATATTTCATTCTTTCTCATTGCCAAGTAGTATTCCATTGTGTATATAAACCACAATTTCTTTATCCATTCATCAGTTGATGGACATTTAGGCTCTTTCCATAATTTGGCTATTGTTGAGAGTGAGTCTATAATTTTAATTAGTATTAATGTACATCTGATGAAACATGAATGAGAGAACAAAAAAATACATACTATAAAAAATATATATTGAGGGATCCCTGGGTAGCTCAATCAGTTAAGCATCTGACTTTGGCTCAGGTCATGATCTGGTGGTTTGTGAGTTCGAACTGCACATCAGGCTCTCTGCTGTCAGCACAGAGCCCTCTTCAAATCCTTTGTCCCCCTTCTCTGCCCTCCCCGACCTCTCTCTCTCTCTCTCTCTCAAAATAAATAAATAAAGTTTAATGCTTTGTAATAAGAGCAAGTAACTAAAAAGTAATTCCTGTTGAATCAGATATGGGGGAACAATTGTGAAAGAATGGAGAAAATTATAAAAGTCTAGAAGTTTTTTGCTTTGAGGTTTCTTCAGGAGTGAATGCAAGTTTTGCTCCAGTTTATAGAAATCAAACTGGGAAATACTATACAATATATTATGGATGTGTTTTATGTAAGAAAAACTTAAATTAATGAATCCCTACACAAAGAAAATACATTGGCCCTATATTAAAAAAGAACAGTGAATGACTATACATGTACATGTTCTTAGTTAAAATATTCAGTCCTATAAGTACCATTCTTACTGAATCTGTTCTTAAACTGACTTTTTCAATTAATCAACTACCTACAGATCCCAATCGCAAGAAATTAGATCTAAGGTAAGAGGGAGAATGGTACAAAATGAAGAGGTAGGTACGTTTAGTAGGCCTGGTAGGTCAGAATATTTTCTTCCAAATGTGATGGGACAGTACGAGAAAACCCTGGCTATCATGTGAAGAAAGAATTATGAGGGGAACCAGAAGTGGAAACACAGGAAAAATAGTGAGCTATACAGAATTAACCCACAGTGGTGGCTTAAGCTGGATAGTAAAGTTAGTAAAACTTGATTAGATCTGGCATATAGTCTAAACATTGAGTCAACAGAACATACTGAACATGGGGAGTATGCAAGCAGACTAAGGTTTCTGTTTGTTTGTTTGTTTGTTTGTTTGTTTGTTTGTTTGTTTTGAAGCCTATGTTTTTTAACTTCACATCTGGTTAATAGTGGGTAGAGGAGAAAGTTTGGTGGTATAGCTGGAGAAGCAAGGGTAGGAACATACAGAATCAAGAATTCTGTTACCAGCTGGAGATAAATAAGCAATTGGATATGAATTTGCAGTTTTAGAAAGTTGGGGCTATCAATATAAATTTATAAATCATCAGGAAAAATGTGGTATATAAAGCCATATGACTAGGTAAGATCACCAAGAGGCAATTTATATTTAGAATTACATAACAGAAAGCTAAAGAAAAGAGTTGGCAGAGGAGACCAAGGACAATGGGTAGAAATTGATGAAAGTGTGTGTCAAAGAAGCTAAGTAAAGATAGTATTTCAGAAAGAAAGAGATTTCAATGATAACTGAAAGTAAAATAGAGTCAGAACTTACCATTAGTGTGGCAAGATGAAAGTTGTTGGTCACCTCAGGAAAGGAGGCTACAGTGGAGTGGAGGGAACAAACCAGCTTGGCATGAGTTGCAAAAAGAATGGGAAATGGGGAAACTGGAGCATCAAAAATTGACAACAATTTTGCATGTGGCTGTCCATTTTCCAAACACCATTTATTGAAGTGACTATCCTTTCCTCATTGTATAATCTTAGCTATTCTGTCATAAATTAATTCAGCACTGGAATTTGTATTGTTGAATTTTGTCAAGAAAGTAAAACTTAAATGTCCTTATGAGGAAAGAACGAAAGAAAGAAAGAAAGAAAGAAAGAAAGAAAGAAAGAAAGAGAAAGAGAAAGGTTGAGGGAGGGAGGAAAGAAGGAAGGAAGGAAAGAAGGAAGGAAGGAAGGAAGGAAGGAAGGAAGGAAGGAAGGAAGGAAGGGTTAATTAACTAGATGGGGGAAGGGGTCCTTTCATTATTATACATATATCAAATCCCCACAATGTACACTTTAAATATTTTACAACTTTATGTGCTAATTGTACCTCAATAAAGCTGAAACTCAAAAAAAAAGTATACTCATTTAGAGACTTTTGCTATAAAGGAGAATGTAGGGGTGCCTGGGTGGCTCAGTCGACTAAGCGTCTAACTCTTGATTTAGGCTCAGGTCATGATTTCATGGTTCCTGCGATCTATCCCTGCATGGGCTCTGCACTGACAGCACAGACCCTGCTTGGGATTCCCTCTCTCCCGCTCATGCTCTCTCCCTCTCTCTCTCTCAGTAAATAAAGGGGTGGGGGAATGGAGAAATAAGGTAGTGGTTAGAGCATGACATTAAATCAAAAGTTTTGGTTTTAAGGCAGGATTATTACATGATGCGCTTGAATAGGTAAGAAGGGACTAGCTCCTATGCACAAGCAGGACCTGACCTTGGGAAGGACAAGGACAGCTCATCCCTGCCCACAGTGGAAAGGCAGAGTACCTGGATACAAATGCAGTTAGGCTGGCGGACCTGGTGCTGGAAAGATGAGTTGTTTCTCCTTTTGTGAATTGTGTTGAAAGTGAGAAGAAAAGAGAGGCTGTGGGAGATCTGAGGAAAGAGAAGTTGGACCAGAGACTGATAAGGCATTGCCAGGCAGTACTGTGTCTTACTTGACATCTGCGATCTTACTCATAAATAAAACTAATAAATACATAAATGTGTTTTCTTCCATAACCAGTGCTCAGATTTATTGTATACACTTACTATATTCATAATTTATTGTATATCTTCCCAACAAGGCTAGAATCTTTAAAATACTACATTCACTGCTCTTCTCCAGGGACCCTCACTCACATTGCCCAACATGTAACTGGTACTCCATAAATATTTGTTGACTGAATAAATTAATTCAGTATCCACAAGTACCTAAAATATGCTTAAAATTGAACTCATTATCTCTTATTTAACCCTTTCATGTACAAACCTATTCTTCTATTTCTTATCCTATCATAGTTCAATTTTCCAGTACAGAAACTTGAAAGTCATCATACAACCTCCCTCATTTCATTCTCCATGACCTGCCAATCATCAAGTTCAGTCAACTCTGCCATTTAAGTATTTCTTGGATCTATTCTGGCAGCCAATTTCCTGGTTCAGGTCACCATCACCTCACCTGGATTACTGGAAAAGCATTGTAACGGCTCTCCTGGCTCTCATTTTATCCCCCTCAAGTCCATTCTCCACATCTTTCAAAAAGTGTAAATCTTATTATGTCCTTCACAACTTTAAACCACCCATTCATACTTCAACAAACCTCTCAGGAAAAAATCCTTTTTTAAAAATGATTTATGACATTTTTCTTAATCTGGCCTAGAACTCTCGTTGGCAAATTAAACTAATTTCAATTCTCTAACTAATTAGTGGCTCTCCTTCAGCTCTTAGGTCTTTGCACATGTTCCTTTCTTTACCTGCAATACTCTCTTCACCATCAGTTCCTACTCATCTTTTCTTTCTCAACTTAGAAGGCATTGCCTCTAAGAACTCTTCCCTGATTCATGGCATTGGTTAGATACTCCTCCTAAAAGCCCCCTCTGCGTACTGAGGTTCTATAACATTCCTTTATAGCACTGTTTTACCCTAAATCCACGTAGTAACAAAGTACAGGGTAGAGGCTAAGGGTTCTTATAGTGAATTTATTCATCCATCCTTCTCTCCCAGCACCTTAAATCTAAAGAACAAAAAATGGGAGGATAAAGGGATGTTCATTTGCTGAGGAAAAAGGAAACTGTTTCTCACTGGTGTCCTCCAGAGGTGGCCAGTTGGTCTAAGCCGCTCTGTAACCATGGGCCATGAAAAGTTGGCGAGGAAACCCCTTTTATTGCATTTTTCTTTTTCCAAATATAAGAATTTTATAAGTAAATTTCTCAGAATCTGTGGTCTAGAATGACTGATGTTACTTTGTTCTCCTTAGAAGTGAGGCTCAACTTATTTGTGTTCCTAATTCACCTCAGGCTCTTTAAATAACTAATACCCATTTTTAAGATATTTATGTAAATACTTGAGGAAAGTGAAAAGTGTAATTTTCATCTCTGCATGATTACTTCACGAGCAATGTAGTAAGTCACAGAGAGTTAGAAGATAAATGATTCTGAAAAGTCAAAGTGGCATGGCTTATAGCAAAAGACCTGATTAATTTTAAGTGAACAAGCACAAATTAACCACTGCAATATCTGCAGCAAACACAATCGCATGCCCAGATTGACAAGCAAAACTTTCCAGTTGTCTCCTATGTGCCATTCCTTGCTTGTGGGTGTTCAAGATTGGGGCAGAATGGTCCCATGAAGGCTTCTTGGCAAATTCAAAAGGCAAAGGAATAGATGAGCTGAAAGAAAACAAAGAGGGCCCTGTAGATAGATTTAAAGCCCAAATTAAAATCACATAGTTTCATCTCATCTCATCCTCTATTTACTTAAAATGTTACCATGATTTTAATCATTTCAAAAATAGCTGTGGTTTTATTTCTTAGAATATAATCAAATGAATTGTATACAAAAGCACATTATATTATACAAAGATAAGCACAACATGCAGGTTTGTCTTCATTAAACAAACAGATATACTCATTATGTCCTAATCTACCATTAGTAGAGAGAAAACAAAGTAGCTGCCCATGGAAATTAATCTGTTAAATAAAGCCTGATAAAAAATATATATCACTCTGAGAACCTGTATATGTGGTTGACACTTTCGATCCCTATAAACAGTTAAATACTGCATTAGCTTTGTCAGTATAGGATGTACTTGTTTCCATGTTTTCCATTAAATCATTAATTGCATGTCCCTGAGCTCAAGAAAGGCTCTTAAGAAATCAAGACCAAGTTTTAGGCAAACTATACCTCAAGTCAGGATGATTATGAACTTAGCCTATTTTTAAATATTTCCACAGAAGCACATTCCATCAAAGAGAACTGACATACAGTTGCCAGATTTAGCATTTAAAAATGCAGAACATCATTTAAGTTTGAATTTAAGATAAACAGTGAATATTTTTTTAGTATATATATGTCCTGTGCAATATTTGGGACATATTTATGCTTTAAAAGTATTCATTGCTTATCTGAAATTCAAATTTAGGTGGGTATCCTGTATTTTACCTGGCAACCCTAGACCTGAAACCTAGCCAAGGATAATTTTTGTCAGATAATTCAATTTCTCTGCCAGATTGCCACATCTGAGATCATTCATCCAAGAGAAAAGATGATCATAAGTTGAAAACCTCAGGTTAATTAAGAACTAATTGTTGGTCAAGTTGCCAAAAGTCAATACTTCTATCTCCAATGTAACAGTCAATTCAATCAATATAGGCTTTTAAAAGGTTTTTAAATAAATATGATTTTTGTTTAATAACTTAGAAACACAATGGTGCTCACCTCATTTTCCACGTGAGATTATCTTCAATGGACAACATAAACTTTTTGTTAAGTTAAAAATGTCAAACTTGAACTTCATGAAAGCCAATATAAAAGGTAAGGCAGTGTATTATTTTATTTTATTTTTTAAAATGAGGTATAATCAATAAGAGGGTATAATTTTAGTAATAGATAATTTCCTTATATATATATAAAATGCAACTGAAATGGAATTTATTATCCTGCCTCCCAAACACATTTTTCTCCAATATTTTTCCTGTTTCTGAATAATATCACAGCCCTATCTGATGGCCAAGTCAGAAACAGGTGTCATTCTCAATTCCTTTTCACATGATCCATATATTAAAGAACAAAAAACAAACAAAAAAAACCATTTGTTGAGTGTTTGCTATATTTGCCAATATTACCATATTAAGTACTTAATATTGAATACTTTAAGTATTAAGTATTTTCCAAACCACCGTCATATAATTTTAACACACATTCTTTTATCTGTCATAAGAACCCAATGAGATAGGAACTCTAATGACTTACTCTATAGATGAAAAAACTGAAGCATTAAGAAGATGAGTAACTTGCTCAAGTTCACACAGCTAAGCAGTGAGCGAGCCAGGACCAAAACCTAGGTCTAACTTAATCACTATATAACTCCACACATTCAATTGGTGACCAAGTTCTGTCAGTTCTACTTCCTGAATACTTCCAGATGCTTTCTCTTTACCCCATCCCACACCTTAGTGTTAAACTGATCTACAATTTTGGATTCTGTATTTGTTTTAGGGCTTCTGTAACAAAGTACCATGAATGGGGGTGGGGGGGGCTTAAATAACAGAAACTTACTGTCTCACAGTTCTGGAGGCAAAAAGTCTGAAATCAATGTGTTGGCAAGGTCGGTTCCTCCTGAGGGCTATAAAGGAACAAACTGTTTCAGGCCTTTCTTTTTAACTTTAACACGGTCATCTTCTCCCTGTCTATTCAGATTATCTTCCTTCTGTGCATGTCTGTCTCTGTGTCCAGATTGCCTTTTTTTTTTTTTTATAACAACACTAGTCATTTTAGATTAGGGAACCACTCAACTCCAGTATGACCTCATCCTAACTAATTACATCTGCAATGAACCTATTTTCAAACAAGGTCATATTCTGAGGTACTAGGGGTTAGAAATTCAACTATCTTCTTTGAAAGAGGACACAGTTCAATTCATAACAGATTCCTTCTAATCTACTTTCACCAAAGAGCTTTGGCTAAAATTCAAATCTAATCCTGTCATTCCCTTGTTTCCATATTTTCAAGGACAAGTTACAGCCTCCAGGATAAAAGGCTAAATTTGAGGTATGGAGATAACAGAATTCTTTATAATCCATTCTAAGCTTGACTCTCCAGCTTTATACCAAGCCTCTTTCCACTCTCCTTATTTAGCCCTTGAGCTTTAAAGTTCCAGATAGACAATAAACCTGACCTGTTCCTTTTCACCTCTTGACCCCGTGGAGCTCACTCTACTACAAACACCTTACGCTTCTCCCTCATCTCACATTTTAGCCTCAAGTCACAGAAAAGCAAATCTGCTCCTTTTCCTTTCCAGTTTTATAGAAAACATCCCTGGTGCCTTCCTCTCATGCCATACTTATTCTTCATGAAGGATAAATTTTCTAAGCAGATTGTTCTGAGCCATATTATGTTTAAAAAGAAAAAAAATAGGGGCACTTGGGTGGTTCAGTCTGTTAAGCGTCTGACTTCAGCTCAGGTCATGATCTTGCAGTTTGTGAGTTCAAGCCCCACATCAGGACCCTGTGTTGACAGCGCGGAGCCTGGAGCCTGCTTCAGATTCTGTGTCTCCCTCTCTTTTGCTGCCCCTCCCCCCACCTCTTTCTCAAAAGTAAATAAACATTAAAAAAAATTTTTAAATAAATAAAAAGAAAAAAAATAAAGGTATAAAACAATGACTATCATAGTCTATAAGCCCTAGCTTTGGGGTAAAGGTCAAGGTTATAAATATGACATTCATTGGACACATTTTACTAGTGGTTTAGGTCACTCTTAAAAATCAGTGTATTGGGGCACCTGGGTAGCTCAGTTGGTTAAGCGTCAGACTTCAGCTCAGGTCATGATATCACGGTTCATGAGTTCAAGCTCCACATAGGGCTCTGTGCTGTCAGCTCAGAGCCTGGAGTCTGCTTCAGATTCTATGTCTCCCTCTCTCTCTCTTGCCCTCCCCCACTTGTGCTCTGTCTCTCTCTGTCTCAAAAACGAATAAACATTAAAAAATTTTTTTTCAAATCAGTGCTGGCATGCCTGGGGGGCTCAATTGGTTAGGTATCCAGCTTTGGCTCAGGTGATGATCTCGTAGTTCATGAGTTCGAGTCCCACATTGGGCTCTATGCTGACAGCTCAGAGCCTGGAGCCCTGCTTCAGATTCTTTGTCTCTCTCTCTCTCTCTCTGCTCTTCCCCCAGTCATGCTCTGTCTCTCTCACTCAAAAATAAACATTTAAAAAAAATTTAAATTAGTGCTCATGTGTCAAGTGCACTCTGGCCATTTCTTCACATTCCCCTTTGGATATGTCAGGACTGCTCGTGCTTTTTGTCTCTCCATATTAAACACAACAGAACTGGGCCACCCTTTATCTCTCTATGTTCCAGGTTCTCTCCTATTGGTTAAGTGAATCAGGACTTTTGTGAGCCTGACCATTTCAATTTGGTAGGAGAGAAACCTCATTTCAGTCTCAAATCTAGGCCAGTTCTATGACAGAATTAACCAGAAGCATCTGCATCAAATAACAAAACAAAAGTTCATTTCTCTTGTGGTGATAGGTCTTTGTATATGTACTCCACTGATAGAGGATCAAAAGGGAGAAAAAGTTAGTGGCACACCAAATCCCTTACTAATTTCCTAGTCATCAGTAGGCTCTCTAAATAACAATTCATTGGAATTAACATGGGCAAGTGTCCCCTGAATATATATATATTGCCTATCTCTACAGAAAGAGGGTCTCTGTACCAGTAACCTGGTCATTGGACTGTGACTTTCTTCAGGGCAGACATGGTTAATCATTTCTTAATCATCTTTATAAATACCATACAAAGCACAGACCCTTCTGGCAAGGGACTGGAGACTGTGTTTCTACAACATAGGTATAAATGACACTTATTACACCATAGACAAAAAATGAACCATTCAGCCCAAAGGGAGAAATGAAACTCTGAACCTAGTGTGCACTATAGTAGCTAATGGCAGAAAGAAATATGGCAGAAAATGCTTGTGAAATACATGTTAAGGTGCAAGGTTAACTATCAGCTCACAGTGAAATACACAAAAATATTTATAAAAGTTAAGCATCCATATCGTCAAAGCACTCTGAGTCACAATTTCAACAAAACTGTTTTGACAAATTAATCATAAAACTTTTTGGCAGTCATTGGGAACATTGAGCATAAACTGGTTGAAATACATTCGATAGGTAGGTGTCCTTTTTGGATTTGTTAATGTGGTGTTGCCAAACAAACACATTTTACTGCATTGATGCCTTCACCACCCTATTTGCTATTTAACATCCATCCAGCAAATAACTAAACACCTCATGGTTAGTCTTTTGTATAATACTCCAGGTTTTCAGGAAGGTATTCTATCATAAAATTTGGAGTTTCTATTTTGTGAGTTGCTATATGGCAATTCCACTTGACAAAATATAAATATAGCCTATTCAATCCACTCATTTAATAAGTGACATTTAATTGAAACATCTAAGTAATTCTTTACACATCCATAAGTCCCCCTCAGGGATGATTCTAACTGACCCTGTTTGGGTCAGGTGTCCATGTCTGAACCAATCACTGTTATCCAGAGCAATAGGTTTGTGAATGACAGCTCCACCAGAAGGCCAAAGTAGGGGAGACAGGCAGATAAAACATGAGGGAAAGACAGTGGAGCACAGCGGAAGGAACACAGACTGAAGAAACAGTGGCTCTGCAACTGTGCGCAGACTTTGTTCCTCTGTCACCAAATTAAGAGTGGATCCAGCTCCAATACTCTCTGATCCTACATGGACAATTAACTTTGCCACAATCAGTTTATCTAAATAATAAAGATTCTATTTTCTTGATGGGGAAGATGAATACTATTTGGCTGGAATAGAAAGTCTGGGTGACTCCTCTCAAATACACAGGACTTCAGTGCCTTAAGACAAAGGAATAGAAAAGACAAACAGAGAATTTCCTCAAAGTCAGAGTAGGTGAGGCTTCAGCATCTCTTAAATTACAATAGCAAGAAATCTACTGACTTTTTGTTCCTGGTGCCTACTGACAATGTGAACTTTGATTCCTGTCCAAAGATCTACTGAAACACCTGCCAGAACCTTTAGAAACTTACAGTTAAAACCTTGAGTATGTCACTAGCTTCATCTTCTCCGCCCCATCAACGAGCCCTGATCTATAGCCATAGAGTATCTATGAATCACCACCATTTACTTTCATGACTTTATAACATTAGTGATAATGGTGATATTTATTAAGCACCTCCTGTGTGCCAGGCAGTAGTTAGGGGCTGGCAATATGGCAGTGAACAAGACAAATCCCTGTACTCATAGAACTTATATTCTAGTGGTGGGGGATATGGCAATCAATATGTAACCAAATAAAGAATCCAGCTGTGGTGAGAGGTAACTTTAGAAAGGGTGTCAGGAAGTGACATTAAAGTTATATATGAATGACTTGAATGAAGAGAAGCAGCCCTCCTTGAGACCTGTGCTTGGCACTCTCCCAGGGATATTATATACATTACCATTAATCTTCCCATTTCATTCTGAGAGGATAAGTTGCTTGTTCAGATTACATAGCACAGAATTCAAATTCAAGTTTGTCCAATTCTTCAGCCTCTGCTCTCCACCCCACCACCTTAGACTTTATGCTTTTAAACCTCCTGGCTGTAATTCTCTTCCTGGCACTCACTTATCATTCCAGTTGCTCAACTATCATTTTCTTTCCAAAGTTTCTCCTGGCCAGCAATACTCCACTATTTCCCTTCCTCTGCCAACCAAGGTGTAGATCATTGTTCTTGCCTCTGTTCCCACAGCACTCTATATGGGATCTCTCTTGAAATTAAAAAAAAAATCCACTGTAATTTTCCCCTTATATCTCAGACTCCTCTCCTAGATGGGCAGCTCTTTCAGGTCAGGACCCATTTCTTATGAATTATTCCTCAATCTTGCCCAAGGCCTGAAACATTGAAAATACTCAAAAATATTTGTTCAGTAAATGCTGTTTGGCTATGGAATGAAATGGATGTAATGTGGTTGCTCAAGACACAGCCCTAATGAGAGACACTCACTGGGAATGTAGAAAAAATAATAGACCATGGGTCCTTCTTCCTCAGCAAAAAGATTACACATCCTTCTCTGGAAATGGGCAGTGAAATGAAGACTGGAGAAATTTTGAGGTGCTGGGTGGCTCAGCAGGCTGAGAGAACAACTCTGATTTCAGCCCAGGTCATGATCCCAGGGTTGTGGGATTGAGTCCTGCATCTGGCTCCACACTTACTGCTCAGAGCCTGCTTGGAATTTTCTCTCTCTCCCTCTGCCCTCTCACCAACTCATAGTGTCTCTCTCTCTCTGTCTCAAAAATAAAATAAAATAAAATAAAATAAAATAAAATAAAATAAAATAGGGATGCCTGGGTGGCTCAGTCTGTTAAGCACCTGACTCGATTTTGACACAGGTTGTGATCTCATGGTTCGTGGGTTCAAGCCCTGCATTGGACTCCATGCTGACAGCATGGAGCTTGCTTGGGATTCTCTCTTTCCCTCTCTCTGTCTCTCTGTCTCTGTCTCTCTCTCAAAATAAATAAATAAAGTTAAAAAATTAAAATAAAATTTAAAAGACTGGAGAAATTTTTACTGTGCTTCAAGTGATCTAACAGTGGCTACTATTGATAAGTAAAAATGACTTTTTTTTCAAATAAAAATATTTTTTTTATAAATTCAACCATCATAAGTTTTCAAAAACTAGCATTTCCAACAAGTTCCAAGGGATGACATTTTCCCCTCTGCATGTAGAGTAGGGAAAACTTCCTTACTTTAAACATTTCATTCATATATAGTTCCCCATTGATATAAGATGCTTTGTTTATATAACTATTTAATTAACAAGACCTTTATTTTTCAGAGGAATCTTACTCTTAAGAAAAGGAGCTTTTAAATAGTGTTGGAAATTTTTATTTTAAAAAATGTGAGCTGAAGTGCACCGCATAGAGGATGTTGTAAAACAGGCAGTGCATCATTATCACCTCCCACTCAAAACCATTTTAACTATGATCTCTGTATTTGGGTAGTTCAGCTAATTAACAACCTGGTATTACTGTAAAGATGAGATTGTCATGTTATTTGAAGTGGTTTTTAACAGTCTTTAAGCACTAACCACTCAATTTATTAACAGTTTGCTCTATCATAAGTGAAGGAAATTACATGATTATTGTGAGTCTGAAAATGAGGAGAAATATATATGTATATTTTATCATTACCTATAAAGAATACCAATATTAAAATGGCTTTTAAAAAATAAGTAAAGTTTCCCAAAATGCCTATTAATCATTTGTTGCCAATGGGTTTTACAGGTCTATAGCCATCTTCCTTATACCCTTTTATTCAACTTTTACCTTGATGTGACGGAACAAAAATAGGGTAGGGGAGAAAAAACACATTTCAGAAACAGAATAAGCAATGGTTTAAAATGTGAACCTTGAAATCAGACTGGCTGGGTTCAGGTCCTAGCTCTACCACTTATCAGTTCAAAGACCTTACCCAGTTCATCTGTGCCTTTCTTTCCTAATGTGTAAAATGGGGGTCTTAATAATAATAGGGCTTGACTGTGGGTTTGCCATGAGAATTGATGATTTATTATATGTAAAGCACAATTCTCAGCAAATGCTAGCTATTATTAATTTGGCCTAGCTGCCTCTAAAATACTCTACTTCTCCATGGCAATACTTCACAAGGTAATTTCTCTACCTTACCAAGCAAGAGGAGCCCTTTTCCAACCTTAGATGATGGTAGTTGTAGGGGCACCTGGGTGGCTCAGTTGGTTAAGCGTCCAACTAAGGCTCAGGTCATGATCTCACAGTTCATGAGTTCAAGCCCCTCATTGGGCTCTGTGCTGACAGCTTAGAGCCTGGAGCCTGCTTCAAATTCTATGTCTCCCTCTCTCTCTGCTCCTCCCCCACTCATACTCTGTCTCTCTCTCTCCTTCAAAAAATAAATAAAAACATTAAAAAAATTTTATGATTGCAGTTGTATATATTTTATCTACTAGAGAGTATACAAAATCACAAAAAAACAAGTCTGAATTAAGTCATAATTTTAAACAAATATGTATTTTCCCCCACCACATTTGCAATGACAGGCATTTGCGGCATAGCAGAATATAGCCATGGAAGACAGAACACAGCCCCAAGTCTATAGTTGACAAGGCACGTGTTCCCAGCCCATACATTGTGCTCCACTCACTTAGCATCCCTGAGCTTATCCTGTTAGAAAGCTAATGTACAGATGAAGCCTGCTCCAAGCTAATACATGGATTAGATACTAAACAATACTAAAAGATCTTCAGCCTTTCCCTGAAGATTTTCCTATAAGTCTTTTGTGGCTCAAAGATGACATTAATTTTTTTTCAATGCTGGGTTATTTGGTTTTGGGAACAAACTGGACTGGGAGTCAGAAGATCACTAAATAGAGATATTGGAAGAATTAATGACAATATGTGTGAGAACCCTTGCAAATGGCCTGGAAAGTAATAATGCCTCCATAAATCCTACTTAAATCATTACTTTTCTCCCAGTTTCCAGACTTGGCTCTACTAAAAATGAATAGGACAGCTTTGGCAAATGATGGCTCTGAGCCCTGGTGTCCTCTGTAAATTAGTAGGTGAGATAAGGACAGCTAAGATGACTGTGCTGGTCATTTGTCTTTTTGCTCTTAGACCTATTCTCACATATCCCCAGCTCTGCTCTCTATCAGTAAGGGCTGATCCCTGTAAACTCCATTCTCAGGCACATGCTAACTGGCTTACAGCTAGCTTGGCCAAAGGGAGGCAGTGACAAATGATTCAAGAGCACAGAGAAAATGGACTAGGGAATTTCTCCCCATCTTTATGATTCCATAATGTCTTTGGCAGTAGCTCTGTATCCTCTCTTGTCTCAGCTCCCACAGATCCCGGGCAGTCCTGGCTTCTGGGCTTTGTAACACCTCCATCTTTAGTCCCTCCAGCCCTATGGATATTGGCAGCTTCCTGCTGTTACTAATTTCTGGATTGCCTTCCTGTTTCTTGTTTGGTCTTTCAGCTTTTCCTTCCAACACCTTTAGAACTACTTCCTCATATTAAATTCCCTATACTGAACTATCTGCCACAGGCTCTATCTTTCTGACTGGACTCTATTATGATCACTCTCAAATCTTAAGCTCTCTGGTCCTACCATAAGTTAGATTTGGGTAGGTTCAAGATCTTTCCAGCCTTTTTGCCCATTGTCTTCTCTAACCAACCCTAAGCTCCCTACCCATGGGTCAGCTGCTCTTCCAATACTCTTTGCTGTATCTCAATCATTCCATTTAACGTGCTGTGTCATATTGATCTCTTTATGCATCTAAATACTTAGTAGACTATGACCTCTTTGAAGCAGGGCTGTTTTTCCTCCTTTTTATAAACCTCCTGCAGTATTGATGCATAGTAGGACTTCTATATGAGTGTGATAAATGAATGAATACATAAATGGAGCCACCATTCCACAGGTCCAGATATAAGCAGTCTTTAGTTCATTCCTGAATGGAGATCACCAGGAAAGGACACAGCTCAGATAGATCTCCTCCATTAGCCTGTTACTACAGAATTTAGCCAAAATTCTACCACAGAGTGCACTGGGGGCATTATTTATGTATGAGGCCATTTGAAAAGGTTAATTTCCCAAGGCAAGCTTAAGTCATTATGAATCAGTCACACCTCAGGAGAGGTTAGTTTTGTAGATTGTTTCCTATAGACACAGACAGCTGGAAAGGAGTAAATAAATCCGTAAAGGAAGAAAGCAATGTCCAGAACAAGAAGTCAGCCTATATCTTGAAGTACAGAGTCCCCTAACTGGCCTGTCAAGTTGTCACTCCTCATTGTATGGAGGCCTCCATTTGAAGTCTGCCCTATGGAAAGCTGCCGTATAACTATGAGTCTTTAGCCAGTGAATGAATGTGGAGAGAGGAGAATGAGAGAAGGCCCATGAGGATGGTGTTCTGGAGCTCAGGACTGATAAAACTGGCTAAGGATTGAGTTGAGATGAAGTATGACAAATGGCAGAGGATGGAATAAGTTGACAAGGCACGCAGAGGTGGTTGTGGGTGACTCTTAGTAAGAAAGGGTTAAATAGTCTGAGTTAGGGAGAAAGGTCATCATGATAGCACTTCTCAACTTGACATTTACCATCTGCTCCCATCTCTATTGGTTATATACTTTGATTGATTTTACAGGGAAAGTATGCTAATATCATATTCCCAAATTTGGATTCCTGAAAGCCTCAAGACATAATAATTTCTTTATTCATTCTTTTATTTAATAAAATGTTATGGAAAGCTGACTATATATTGAGCACTATACCTACAGCCAAGCAGACACCTCTCAAGTGTCAGAGGTCTACTTTTCTTTCACAGACAATGTGAGGAAATGAGTCCCCAGGGCTCAGAGAAGAAAAGAAAACAGGAAAATGAAGGGTGAAGACAAAGTCAAACTCAGTTCTTCTGATTTTCAATCCAATGATCATTCTATAACTTAAGACTGTTTCATAGTTTAAGCTCACCATCTCCATCAGTGGAAAAGAATATGCGCCCTTGAAAGCCCAATTCCTAGCATAGCATCTGAAATGTAGCTGATGTTTAATAAATGTTGGATGAATGATTTATGGTATGCATGGATGGATGGATGGATGGATAGATTAAGGATGAGTAGATGGATCCATTTCAAAGCATACGGCTCTCAGATGGTTAATGAGGATTCCTCAATTTCAATCTTCCCCAATTTTGTTCTTCAGATTAAAAAATATATATACGCTTTAAAGCCAGTTCTTCTGGGAAATGTGGAAAGCTACTTAAAAATTTTTTTTGGAATATGAAGGAAGATACATAGATAAGTGAACAGAATGAATGGATGAATGACATATCGCCTTAGGCATTCTCCTCACGGGAGTCATACTTGCCTAGATTAACATTAAAATTTTGCAGCAAATGTCCCTTAAAAATGTGTGACTGCTTTTTCATCTTTACCAGCATCTCCTCTACTAATCTTAAAACTATATAAATTTGCTCCTGATTTAATATCAGTTAGCCACCCACACCAAATTACAAAAGTTACTTCAACCCCACAGTTACTCTCATTTAATTTTTGTTTCAAGTCATCTTAAAGATCACATGTCTTTGTGTTCCTGGAAATGACATCACCTGTGTCTGTGTGTATACCTACATATGTGTGTGTATAAATTATTATAAATAATTTCCTGGTCACAGATCACTCCCACTACCTGAAGATTTGGGACAACCTGTTCTCTTTTCCATGAACATAATGCATCTATTCTCTTTAGGACTTATATCTGTCTTTGTCCAGGATGGAGGGACACCAAGCTGAGAACTGACATCCACCAAATGAATAGAGGAAGAGAGACCGGTTTAGGTTGAAGCGGCTCAGTAGAGGTTCAAAAAAGATCATTGGGGCTGGGAATTATGAGTGAAGGGTTTTCATTCAGGTCTTCATTCAGTAACATTCTGAAAGCCATTTAGAAAACCTTTTAAGTAGGCAAGTGATGGAATTCGATTTAATTCTTTACAAGACCATTTTGTGTGTTATATGCAATGGTGATTGGAGGGCACAAAAACCAGAAGAAACTATTATATATAACTTAGGGCAAAACTGAAAGAAATTTAAATTCAGTATTTTTTCCCACTAACCTTCAAGCATTATTAATCCATTTTAATCTCACTCCAGTTTTCATTTTACTTTAGGAGAAAGCCCTTACCTTCTCTTATACCTTGTACTCCAGCATCAAATAACCACAGAACCAAGCATATTCACATCTTTCTGTTGTTTTTGTCCATGTATTTAAAGACCTCAGAGAGTTTTAACCTCTATAGCCTTTTAAAACCTCCTAATACTTAGCAAAGAGAAAATATCAGCTTGTTGTTACCTTAGCTCTTCTACTGAGTTTGAGTTCATTGTCTCTTCCTGTTTTAAAGGGCAATTACTTGCTATAGACTGAATGTTTGTGTCCCCCTAAAATGCATATGTTAAAATCCTAACCCCCCAGTGTGATGGTATTAGGGAAGGGAGCCTTTGGTAGGTGATTATGTCATAAGGCTAGAGCCCACATGAATGGGATTAGTCCCTTAGAAAGAGATCCCTAAGAACTCCTGTCATCTTGCACCAGGTAAGGATACCACAAGAAGATGGCTGTCCATGAACCAAGAAATAGACTCTCACCAGACACCAAATCAGTCAACACCTTAATCCCAGACTTCCCAGCCTTCAGAACTGTGAGAAGTAGATTTCTGTTGTTTATAAACCACCTGGTCTACAATACTGTTATAGCAATTTGAATGGACTAAGACATTACTCTTACAGAGCTTTGTTGCTTCATGTTTTTTGTTCTCCAACAGGCAGGCTATAACTATACACCCCCCTCCCCCTACCCTGCAAGACCACACTCTGCCCAGCACACCACCTCACCTCAGTCCCCATGACCTCCAGTTTGTTCCAATCTTCAGCATCCCTCTTTAGTGGTGCTGCAAGAGCCCCCTGACATGTCTAATATGCTCTAAGAGAACCAAATAGATAACTGCTATATTCAAAACTGAAAGGAAAATAGTGACATCACCTGTGTCACTATTTATGTATGACATAATACATAAAAAAAATCACTTTGATCAGTGACTTCTCTATTGCCAAGTGTGCCATGGCTCACCATGAATCAGAAGAGAGTTCAAATGTTTTTTTAAAAATATAAATCTATGATAATTTTTTAATGTAAAGGCATATTTTAAACAGTTATACAGTCACATGGGTTAATTAAGCAAAAGGATATATTTAGAAAAAAAGAATACAATGTTAACAGTAGCTACTTCTCTTTATGGGGTTATGATTTCTCTATATATACTTTCAATATTTGCCAAGCTTTATACAATAAGCATATTTTACTTTTGACAATATAGTTACCTTTTAAAAAGTAAATTTGATATTTTATATGAACTTTCAAATTCACTTTTACAATTTCTAACAAAACTTGTATAATCTTTATAAACTATGTGTATGCATGCACACATGCACACGCACATATGCATGCTTGAACATAACCTTATTTCTATCATAAGCATTAACTCCCAACCTTGACATATAAGTACTGGGTCCAGGTAGCAACTAAAGGCAGCAAGCCTCACCCCCCAGTGACCTGAGCCATGAGGAACAAAGTCCATAAGCTTTTAAAGGACAGTAGCTTTATGGAAAAACAAGAAGGTGAACAGGAAAACAGATTCCAGAGATAATGGTGAGCAGGTCATTATCAGACACAGAGGTATACCAAGTAAGTGAGAATTAATGATCTAATAGGAAAATGAGAAAATAAAATCAAATATTCCTTAAGACAGATTCCTAGCTTCTTTAAGACATTTTTAGTTTCCCTTATAATCTTGGGGATAAGTTTATCACCCTCCCTCTTTTAGTTTCAAAAACAAACAAGTAAACAAATTGGTTTTCTTCTATATACCAAGCATCGTATATATGACAGTGCCTTTCATACATAACCTCATTTAAATTTTTCTTTTAATATTCATAGTAATGATGTAAGAAGGCATTTTCCCATGGTAGTTTAAGAGCCATGAAGAATCAAGCAAGGGATTCTCCCCTGCGCTCGCTCTCTCTCTCTCTCTCTCTTTCTCAAAATAAATGAACTTAAAAAAAAGTGAGATACATCTATAAAACATTTAGAAGAGTGCTAGCACACAATAATCCCTGGATACATTTTTGCTGTTATTTGCTATTATCACCATTTTAGACATGAGGAAACAGGGAAATGAGTCAGGATTTCACTCCAGGATTCTCTGACTTCAAATCCACTGTAAACTCTCAATCACATTTCATTTACAGAGGTTACAGCCCAAATGGAAGGCCTCAAATGGAAATGTTCTAACATGTTGCAAACTAAACTATGACTAATTCTTAGTTCTTTGTGGTTCTTTTACTATTTTTACTATTTTTCTTTAAATGTGACATGAGATGATAATGCTCAGAGTTTGTTTTCTCTTTTTTCAGATGAGTCTTTGATTTTAAGAATCCTGTCCTAAGTGTATAGACGTATGGTTGTGTTTAATAAGCAAAATCAGGGAAACATCATTAGAGATCATGAGATTATTCTTCTAAATATAGCCAGTCACTTTACAGGACTATAGCTGAACATCTTAGCAGGATGAAGCTGGCTCTAATCTAAAGCCCACGAAAAAGTGAGTTGTTGTTCGTTGTGTGACTTATTCCCCTAAATAACAATGCCACTTTTGCTGTGGGCATGTAGTGGTTAAGAGCGAAGGTTTTGGGATTTGACAAGACCCAAATCCCAGATCCTTCTTCGTCCTTCCTGGCTCCAGGATCCTGTGCATGTTGAGCTCTTTATATCTGTTCCTGTATCAGTAAAATGGGGACAATAGTCCTCACCTTCTAGGAAAGGGGAGGAAGGAGAAAACTACTTGAGAGAACATGTGTGAAGTACTTAGCGTAGTCCAGGTACAGTCAGGCCTCAGTCAAGTCTGGCAGTACTATTAAAAGGAAAACATGTATTTAGATGCCAAAAAGGAACTCTAATTTAGGTGACGTGTTCTAGAGAAAAGAAGTGAGTCAGGAGATGTGGATCCTATTTTGGGCTTGAGAACTGTAGTCACAGGAAGCAGCAATTTCCCTGAGAGTTTGTGAGTTGATTATAAAATGGAGAAAATAATATTTTTACTTACCTGCGTGGATACATGGAATGTAATTTTGTCCTCCTAAGAATGAACTGTATAAAACATAACTTTTTCAATCGTGTGGGTCTTTTTCATCAGCATGGGGTGAGGAGAGTACTCCAAACCACTTTCCGTTGCGTGCATTTCTTTTTAAATTCTATCTGCACATGTCATATCATCAACAGGCAAGTCTAGTCTACAGATGCAGACCAAACACTGCTTTAGAAACTATGAAAGCTACATGGAGATGTAGCTACCAGGAAACCGGAAAACCTGAAATCAGCAAAAATAACTCCTGAAAAATTCTCCTGCCAGTACCTTATTATTACTCTGCTTCCCCTTCCCTGTGCTGTGCATACTAAAAAGAAGAGGGAAAAGAGAAAGAATGGATTGTCTGGATTTCCTTGTGATCATATGCTCAGAAATGGTTCCTCTGTGGTCTAATGAAATGTTCTTTGCAAAGTGGGTAATATGAACTTAACTCTAACCCAACTATTGAGGCATAATTTCAAGGAACCAATAATACTATTGTTACTATTACCATCCTTCCCTTTCTAATATTTATCCCAGACTAATGATAAGTGTTTTGCTGAATATTTTTAAAGCTTTTCCTTCCTGATGAAACTTTAGTTTTTGTAACAAAGCATATACAGATACCATAAAAGTTGGAAATTATGGATTAACCTGTTAGGGGAAGATCCCCAAAGACTTCAGAATTAAAATATTATGTTTTAATTTGACTTTTCAAGATTTCAGGATTCTCATCTATAAGATGGTAAAGGTTCTACCCCTCAAAATGGGTGCTGTTTGTCGTGTTCTCATTTCATAGTGCACACTGCCATTTCTGTTTCTTCAACTAAGTAGTGTTTCTAAGTTATGAATGCATCAACAAGGACAGAAGATAATGCTAGAAAACTGATACTAACAACAACCACATAATAATAATTCAGAAGTCTGAATATAAACCTGCTCTTTTCTCAAGGAATCATTGACGGCAAGCTGTATGAACTATGTATTTATCATTTTATATTTGCCTACAGTGACACCTGCTGGAAAACCCTGTTGAAGCTTTAAAATGAAAATAAATTTAAAAAAATAAAATAAAAACCAAACTTTGAAAACATCAGCCATATGTTATTATTATTATTTTTTACTAAAAACACATTGATTATACTTCAATTTAATTTCTGATTCTGCTTTTGAATTTTCTTTTTTTGTGCAAACTGAGAAACTAAGATTCAATTCCACTTGATGACATAATTATTTTACTGATATGAGAGAGTTCAAATTAACTCTTATATGATGCAAACTATTTTAAAATGGAAGCATTTATAAATAGTTTAGTTGCATTATTTTGCTTCCCTTTGAAATATTGCTTTAAAATTTACATATCAACTGCAATGTGATGATAAGTGATTTTAAAAGTCTTGCTTAAGATTAAATATCAGGATATTTAATACTATGAAAATATTTAATAGCTAGCACTTTCCTGAGCAGCATTCATGCACAAAGCCATTCTGTGTTTGGGGTTTTCAGGTTGTTTTGTCACAGGCACCAGGTGCCAGCCCACACTATGCATTAAGCAACTGATGTGGATCTTATGCAAATTACCTTTAATTTCAATAGAAATTTTGCATACTAAGGGTTCCCATCTCACAATGACATAGGGAAGGGTTTGTGCACCTACATCCTGTTACCATTAATAAAATTCACTCACAAAAATTGTGGCACATTAAGAAATTGGAAGCATCTACGTGGAAATGGGTGATTCATGAAGTCAACCTTACCTCAGGATTGGGTATCTTATATTTTTCCCCACCATGAGACACGTGTGAAGCAACATCACTGTTCTTGAGTTCAATCACCTTCAGCCTTTTCATAATCATGTCAGTATGGTTTCTAAATGGTTGGTGGTCATTTCTCCCATTTAAATTTTTTTTTTCAAAATATAAAAGCTGTTTAAAGTCAGTGCTCCTTTTTAATGCAACTATGCTATTTTTTTAAAGTAAATTTTTATAAAGATTGACTCCAGTTCATTTTTAACTATGCCTCAATTTCTGTAAGAACTCCCTCTAGCATTATGTAGAGAAGATTTGGTACTTCAAAACAAAGATTCTAATATCTTCACACCAGCCACATGGCTGATTCTCCATATTTTAGCATTTTACCGTATCTGTTCTTATGAGAAGAAAAGATATCTTTGTTTAAAAGTCAAAATTCATGGGGAAACAAATTTTCTCTAATATCTTACATTAACTTCCATATTAACCCAGTCTCTTATTCCTTCAGCACAAAAGACTTCTTTAGTAAAGAAGCCAACAATTTGTGATGATATAGCTCCACCTATCATTCTATGTATGAGAAAATCTTGGCCAGTAGAGATAGACAAAGATCAAGTACACAAGAAACACTTGCTGAATTAGCTAGATATTCTGTCTTTATTATGACTTCTGTAGCTAAGCAAAGCCAGTAACCTTCCTTTTCTCTCTGTCCATTTCAACCTGAAGTAGGTACAACTACCTTTAAAAAGAAATAGTTTGAGGGCACCTGGGTGGCTCAGTTGGTTAAGTGTCTCACTCTTGATTTCAACTCAAGTCATAATCTCACAGTTCATGAGTTCAAGACCTCAGTCTGGCTCTGTGCTGGCAGCACAGAGCCTGCTTGGGATTCTCTCTCTCCCTCTCTCTCTCTCTCTGCCTCTCTTCCATTCACACATGTGTGCACACAATCTCTCCCCCTGACCCTCTCTCTGTTTCTCTCTCAAAAATAAATAAATAAACTTAAAAAAAGATATAGTTTTGTTTTTTATCTTAGAGAGAAAGGGAAAGAGAGTATGCATGAGCATGGGAGAGGGGCAAAGAGAGAGAGAGAGACAGACAGAATCCCAAGCAGGCTCCACGCTCAGCACAGAGCCTAATGTGGGGCTCAATCCCATAACCCTGGGATCATGACCTGAGCTGAAATCAAGAGTCATACACCTACAAAAGAGCACTCGTAAAAAAGACATAGTTTTTTTAAGAAGATAAAATTTTCCAAATGCCCACTAAGCTTTACCTATACACCTTAAAAATAGTTAGGAGTCTCTCAAAGTTTCTTTCTCAGTTCCTAGGATTGAGCTTTCTAGGCAGTACAGATTTCTCTAGTCTTTAAACTCTACTCCCAATAAAGTATAATTGAGAGGGGAGACTGAGGTAAATTATAGCAAATAGAACCCCTTCAATCCCAAGCATCACAAGAGATATTCAGAGATCTTGGATTTATTGCCACACAGAAAAGATTTCACAAAAATGAGTTTAAAGTAAACCCAATTAAGCTGAAGCTCTTATGGGCACAAGTTTTATATTTGGCCTGTAGATTTATATTTACATTTGTTTTTATTTTATATTCATGTTTATATTTGCTTTTGTAAATTATAGGTTGGATACCAAATTTGATGTTCAATTTATTAGCAGATTTTAAAACACTCAAATCATTAAACAATCATTAGAAAATCATATTAGTGAAATTAATTATTCCATGTTTATCTATGCTTTAAAGAGTTAATCCTCAAATAGCATCTGCACAGATTTGGTGGGGGTCTGGATGTTTTCTCTTGAAATAGTTTATATTTTAATCTTGGGTTCTCACAGTTATGACAGCTCAAATTAAAATCACATAACTATCTTCTTAATGACTTCTTAGAACCGTAATGCCATTTCAGTGACCAAGTTTCTTTCAGGTAACTCTATTTTCAGTGTTACAGTCTGACTGAAAAAAAGAGCAAAGCAGACCTAATGTGTAAATGATAAACTTATATCATATGAAGAAGTCATATAATGGTATATACTATAAACAAACTAAGATTTTTCAATAGTTCCTATAGAAAACAGTAGTGGGGAAATTGAGTCATTCCACAATGGTGAGGATATCTCTTAAGTTTTTATCTGTTTTGTAGGTCTTCCTTTTGGGATTTTTGGTAAGGCTGAAAATCAAGAAAGCTAACTTTGTCTTTGGAGTTGGGCATATGACTCAGGCTGGTTAATCAGAAGATTCAGTGATTGGTTCAAAGGAGAATATGGCTAATTAGAAGATTCAGCGATTGGTTCAAAGGAGACAGACCCCAATAAGCCAATCAGTCCTTTTTGGTGAGTAATTGTAGACACTAGGAGGGAACCAGGGGATTTTTTTTTTCTCAGATCATCTTGATCTGTAAAGATGATTTCAGTTGGAGCTGCCCATGGGTCATCTTGAATGAAGCTATCATGGAAGAAACCAGGGGCAAAAGTAGAGACAGAATTTAAATGAAAAAATTGTAACCCCTGGGACCACCCATTTCCTAAATACTGGTTTCATCTTCCCAATTATGTATATATGATCCCATATATTCCCAAAATTTGTTGTTGTTGTTGTTCTTATCTTATTATCTAAGCTAATTGTAATTGGGTTTCCGTCCCTGTAACCAAAAGGGTCTTGGCCAATATACCTGACACTCAATAGAATATCCACATGCAATGTAAGGAATTGGAGTGTTGCTGCGAGAGTCAATATCATATTTACATCTCATATGACCACTTCATTTCAGAAAAATAACATCATTCATTGTATTAATTTTGTTAATACAAATTGTATTGGATTTGAAATTTGTTTATATTTAATATATATTTGCTTTTGTTTTATTGTTTTATAATAACTATAAGCATAAAGAATCTATATATAGTTTTTTTTCTCATAGTTATGTAATATAATAATAAAAAAAAACTTAAAAAAAAAAAAAAAAAAAAAAAAAAAAAAAAACTTTAATCAACACTGGGAGTCTATAGTAATTTTCTCTCTTTAAAAAGATCTGTCATGGAGCACCTGAGTGGTTCAGTTGGTTAAGCATCCAACTCTTGATTTCAGCTCAGGTCATGATCTCATGGGTTTGTGGGATCGACCCCCAATCCCTCTGTGCTGTCAGCATGAAAGCATGGAGCCTGCTTGGGATTCTCTCTGTCCCTCTCTCTGCCCCTCCCCCCATTCTCTGTCTTTCTTCCTCTCTCTCTCTCTGTTTCTCTCTCTCTCTCTCTCAAAATAAATAATAAACTTTAAAAAAATATTTAAAAGGGATATGTCCTGAAATCAAGCTTCAGAACATATTCTATTGGCAGGTCTAGAAGAAATAAGCCCTTCTTATATTCCTGGCAGGAATGCAAAAATGGTATAATTACATGTGAAGGTGAATTTCCTTGTGCCTTTAACCTTTTAGATCTACCCAAATCTACTTTTTGGAATCTACTCCAAACATAAGCAAGAAAAATATAAATTTTCTGTGCACAAAAGTACTTATTACAACACTATGTATAACAGCAAAAGATTGGAAAGAAACCAAACATCCATGAAAGGGTACTGGTTTAATACACTATTGTATTATCACACAGTAGAGTATAATGCAACTGTAAAAAGGAATGAGCAAGATCTCTACTGTATATGCAAATAAGGAATGATCTCCAAGACATATTGTTAAGTTTTAAAAAATCACAGAAAACAAAAAAGAAGGGGGGCGCCTGGGTTGTTCAGTCTGTTAAGTGCCCAACTCTTGATTTTGGCTCAGGTCATGATCTCAGGGTCATGAGATTGGGCGCCAAGTCAAGTTCCATGCTGGGTGTGGAGCCTGCTTAAGATTCTCCCTCTGCCCTACTCCAGCTTGCTCTCTCTCTCTCTCTCTCTCCTTAAATGTCTCTCTCTCTCAAAAAAAAACCCAAAATCACTGTACAAGGCAATGTTTGTGGTATGCTCTTTTTTTGTAAGTAAGGTGAGTATTACTATTAATGTAAATATACACTTTTGCTTATATTTTCAAGAATAAATTTGAGGGTTGATGGGGGGTGGGAGGGAGGGGAAGGTAGGTGATGGGCATTGAAGAGGGCATCTTTTGGGATGAGCACTGGGTGTTGTACGGAAACCAATTTGACAATAAATTTCATATATTTAAAAAAATTAAAAAAAACAAATAATGGAAGAATAAACCAAAACTAATGAAAACTGGTTTTTATGGGGGAGGTAAGGGAAATGTGGAGGGAGCATGGATGAAAACATTTGATTTAATGTATCTTTTTACATAGTTTTGAATTTGGGACCAGGTCAGTGCTTTCCATAACTAAAAATCAACCAGAAAGGAAAAAAGCATTTCTTAAAAACCAAAACAAATGAGAGGTGCCTGGGTGGTTCAGTCGTTTAAGCATCCAACTTCAGCTCAGGTCATGATCTCACTGCTTGTGAGTTTGAGCCACCCATCGGGCTCTATGCTGACAGCTCAGAGCCTGGAGCCTGCTGCAGATTCTGTGTCTCCCTCTCTCTCTGCCCCTCTCCCATTCACACTCTGTCTCTTTCTCTCAAAAATAAATAAATGTTAAAAAAAAATTTTTAATTAAAACAAATGAACTGAACTGTATACCAAGTTGGTAGTATAACCACACAGAGAACAGAAACACTTGAAATAACTTCAAAACAGAATGTGGTATATTATTATAAGAACAAAAGAACACCAAATAAATCTTAAACTGCATTCATTAGTCTTTCTGTTAGCATTAATACTGGTGTTATTAGTGCACCTGTTATGGGTACATTGTAGCATAAAGCAAATAAATAATTATTCTAATATTGTTAAGAGGCAATGGAAGAAAAAAATATGAGTGTAAAATATAAAAGTTCAGCCAAAAATTCATGGTTTTCCATTTAAATTGTAATGTTAGCATGAATACATAAGGTTTTTCTCTAGTTCTCAGATTGTTGCTTCTAAATACCATTCTTCAATAAAAGGAACCAGAGATACTTGGAAAAATACCTGATCCCAAGTGGATCAGGAAATGCATAAGATAAGCCCCCAGTATCTGTTGTGATGAAAAGCTAAAAATTTATCAAAGACTAACGTGGTCATGTTAAAAGAACACAGGAACCAACTTAAAGGGTTCTCACTGGCCTTAAATGGGTCAACTTTAGCATTAAAAAAGAATAATGATTGTACCTGAGTTAAATACAACAAATATTATATATATACATACACACACACATAAGTTCATAATGATACTAAAAAGCTTCATTGGTCATCACTGGAGATTGCTAGGGTACCAATCCATTACTATGAAAACCGATAAATCAGATGAAAGGATCAAGCATGTATCTTGTTCCATCTGTATAAACCATATTTCAGGGTATCAAAAAGCTGATGATGGAAAATTATTTAAAGGATTCCAGCTAATGTAAAAGGAATAATAATACTAAAAAATCATCATTTTCTAACTCCTAATGGAATAATTGTTCTAGGCAATGAATATCAATGACTGTTAAGCCATTAACAAAATGTTATGGGAACATTTATAATGAAGAGATCAGGCCAACATACCACAACCACTGTACAAACTAGAAGTAGAACAACCAAATATAATGTGATTCACGAGATTAGACAATAGGAAGTAGAAAATTTTTTTTCTTCAAAAAACAAATTGAACCTGAAACTAATTAAGCCTCCAAATTTAATCACCAGTTTATAGTTAACAGAGGGGACTTAGGAACAATACAAAAAACATAAACAATACCATAAGATGCAATCAGCCAAATGCAGAACATGGGAAATTCTATAGGACAAATGGCTCCATATCTCCAGCAATTTCATGGCATGCAAGAATCCAAGAATTGACAGCAGCAAGTAGTGGGAGGGGAGAGCAAGAAGAAATGATGTAAAGTACTGAGACTTAAGACATGAACAACCAAAGGCAATGTGTGGACACTGTTTGGATCCTGATTTGAATAAACTAAATATATTTTTGAAGCAATCGGGAAAATTTGAATATGGACTGAATATGACATAATACTAAGAAGATACTATTAATTTTATTAAGGGTGAAATATCATCATTGTTATATTTTGTAAAGCCCTTATTGTTAGAGATACATACTGAAATATTTACAGGTAAAACAACAGAATGTCTGATCCTTTAAAATATTCATGTATGAGTGCCTGGGTGGCTCAGTCATTTAAGCAACCGACTCTTAATTTTGGCTCAGGTCATGATCTCACGATTTGTGAGACTGAGCCCCGTGTCAGGCTCCCCACTGACAGCATGGAGCCTGCTTGGGATTCTCTCTCTTCCTCGCTCTCTGACCCTCCCCTACTCATGTGCACATGTGCACACACACACACTCTCTCTCTCTCAAAATAAACATTTAAAAAATAAAATTAAATAAAATACTCATGCAAACAGCAATGATAAAGTTGAGAAAACAGTGAAATAAAATTGGCAAAATGTTGAAATTTGCAGAAGATGGATAATGAGTATATGGGAGCTAATTTTACTATACTTCTTTGTGTTTGAGATTTCTTATAATAAAAAGGTTAATAATAAAGTATAATAATTATTATTACATAATTAAAATAAAGAGCCTATACATTACTCAACTTTGAGAAACAATTTGTGATGCATTAAAGCATCTTGATGTAAACTAAGTCAACATCTTCAATAATAGTGAGAAACCATAGAGAAATGCTCCCCCAGTTTCCTGAAGCAAATTTTAGTTTCTCTGTCTCTGAATCCATTGTTAGGTTCTATAATTGTTCCATCTATTTATCATATCCACCTTATTACCTTAATAAAAGCATGGATCTTAAAGTCAGAAATGCTTTTGTTCACACCCAAGGCCCATCATAATTATCCATATAACCTCGGGAAATACAATTAACCTCTCTGAGCTTTAGTTTTCTCACCTGAAAAATGAGCAGAGTATCATCTGTCTCCCTTCTAACACTTCCATGTGGGCAGCCTAACCACTGCCTAATCAGTCACTTAGATAAGTATCAGGACTGTACCTACTGGCCTTTTAAGAGAAGACACCCAAGGGCCTCCTCTATAAACCAGCCTTCAAAAGAACTCATAGCCAGGCTACACCACTGTTTATCTACCCATTGATCAGCTAACAAAAGTTCTATCCCCCTCTGACTGGACAAGACCCATTTTCCTCAGCAATTGGAATAATTCCATCCACGCTGGTAGAGATAAAACTCTGTCAGGAGTGGTAAGAAACTGTAACCCAATGACCTTCTTTAGTTAGAGAATCTTCTTTTATCTTGGAAATATGGAGTTAGCAGCAATACTTATGCACAATCTATGTGCCTATGCCTCTTTATAAA
This sequence comes from Panthera leo, assembly GCF_018350215.1. Lineage (NCBI taxonomy): Eukaryota > Metazoa > Chordata > Mammalia > Carnivora > Felidae > Panthera > Panthera leo. The sequence goes on from NC_056687.1 coordinate 85,695,259, forward strand.
TACTCATAGGTTAAAAAAAGTCAAGACTTTGGAGTTCCTGGGTGGCTCTGTTGGCTGAGAATCTGACTGTGGCTCAGGTCATGATCTCACAGTTCATGGATTCAAGCCCCACATCAGATTTTGCACTGGCAGTGCGGAGCCTGCTTAGGATTCTCTGTCTCCCTCTCTCTGCCCCTTTCCTCCTGTGTGCATGCACGCACTCTTTCGGTCTCAAAAATAAATAAACATTAAAATTTTTAAAACAAAACTAAATTAAAAAAATAAAATAAAAGATCCAAGACTTTGATGCTAGTTTCATTTCTGGAATTAGAAGAGTTTTGCTTTGTTTTGTTTTGCTTTTATCAGACTAACACACATCCTTGACTTACAGTTTGTGTGCTTCTACTTCTGTAGTTTCAATCTGCTACCCCTCTCCTTCCTGAGCCTTCTCTGTCCTAGCCTTAGGGAATAATCTTATCCCAGGCCTTTTATAGAGACAGAAGTAAGGTCTAAGGACTGCCATTTGTTTATCTATCCCCAACCCCCATTAGATAGTGGATTTTTTTTTTCCTAAGGAACTGAGATTTGGCTTTTTTACAATTCCCCATAACATTAGGGACCATGTTCTGGCCTCAGCAGTCTCCATAAACATTGGTGACTGACTGAATTATGTTTCTTTTGCTCTGATTTTCCATTTAATAAATATTAGGAAAAGTAAACCACAGCTACATCGAACAACAGAATAAGAGAAGATATTTGCACAAAAGCTCTGGAATATTGCCAAAAAATCTGAATCTCTAACATTTCCATATTTTAAATGTTTAATGGCAGACTCGGAACTTTGTTTTTCCTCATATTTGTTTAATTACAGTCGATGATTCAGAGAATAGGTCAGATAATTGTGGTTTTCAGATTTTTTTTAAGTCGGATGTACATTTACTATGTATTCTAACCCCTGTTTAACAAAACAAACCCCAGATGAAGTGATGAATGGAGGAATATATAAGCACTCCCCTAATTATACTCCCTGCCAGCCCCCTGAACATGCCTAAATATTAAGGGTCTAAAACCAAATATCCTCAGGAATTTTACATGAACAGTTTTCTAAAATTAGTAGGAGTTAATTACTACCAGATATATTCGTGCTTAAGTAAAATACCCTATTCAATTTCCCTTTTGAATTCTACAAATATCTTAAGTTAATGGATAATGAAATGTAGAAATGATTCCTTGAACTCACAAAAGTCCATAAACCAAATCCTTACAGGTTTCCTCATCTGTAAAATGAGGATAACAATGGTAAATATCCGGAAATGTTTCTTGCAATGAAGAGCTAATTAAATTAGCTAGAATTGAGCTAATTAACTACTCTAAATGTAAAGTACTTGTGAAACAAAATATGATAAAAAAATGCTTTAACAATTATTATAACTATTCAGCAGTTGGGGAATAGAAGAATTTTCTTCTGGGATTCAATTAACTGACAGTATTACTAAATTATTCACCATGTGCTTACTGTTAACTGATCTGCAGACGAAACCAGGAGGTCTTGGAACTGTCATCTTAACATGGTTGGCCATGTTTCATTTCGGCCACTGGTAGTCAAAGCAGCATGTGAATCTGGCTCAAAAGGAAAACCAGATGCCCCATTCTAATACATACCATTAAATAAAATAACTGGAAAATTATACTACTACTTTATTCAACAGCAATCAAATCCTTAGTAGAATGCACAAATCCAATCTGTATTATAAGGAAGAAGGTTGGGACTCTATTTTTTTTTTTGTAAAATGCCAAAATAAATCAGAACTATAAAACATTACTGTGCACGTATTTGGGTGGAAGTGAAGAATGACTCAGGTTCAAAATGAAGATGAACTTTATTAATTAAAAGTGAAATTAACTACTAAGAGAAGCCTCAATTTACTTTGGGAAGTAAAGAAGATAAAAATTATGAATAAAAATTAAAATTCCCCAGGGAATTTATAAAACTTCATAAAATTTAAGAGTGAGACATTTAAGAGTGTTCTTTATAAGATTATCATGTGGGATTATTTTGGATAAGCAATGATTAGACTACAAAATCACTTCTGAGAGTTAGGATAGTTTTTAGGTTACATCTACGAACAATTACTTTATCATATTATTTGGTAGACTTTTATAACTTTTAAACCAGAAAATAATCTCAGCTTCAAACTTGAACAAGTAAATTTAATCCAGAAACCACTGCCTTCACTTTCCTTCATGTTCTTTTAAGACAATGATTATATCATTTTCTTGAGAAAATTCATTCTACAATGCAAATCTGGTATTTATTTTTTTTAGTGTTTATTTATTTTTGAGAGAGAGAAAGCAAGTGGGGTGGGGAGACAGAGATAGAGGGGGACAGAGGATCCGAAGCCCAAGACAGATGTCTCTGGGCTAACAGCAGTGAGCCCAGTGCAGGGCTCAAACTCACAAACTGTGAGATCATGACCTGAGCCGAAGCCGGACACTTAACCGACTACGCCACTCAGGCACCCCTGGAATTTACTTTAATACCCAGTAAAAACATAAGATTAGCCACAATATTGCAATTGCTAAGAAGACAAAGCTGAATGAAAGATTAATATGTATAGTACTGCCATTCAGAAGTTCATCTTCAATGGGAACACAAATAAGTAAATGGATGTAATGAGTAAATGAATTGAATCCTAAGAGCGAGAATAGATACCAACTTTATTGTCCAACCCCCCATGGCTTTCCATCCCTACTTAGTCAAATCTGCCCTCTCCTTTGGAAATATCTCAGGTAGCAACTGTAACTTTTCCAATCATCTTTACGTATTAAGAAATAGTCTCAGCTGTGGAACAGTCTGGTGCAATTTCATTGCATATCTTCAGTATCTTCTACTATTTCTTAATTCTACTTTTCCTTTCCTAAAGAAGCTGAAAGGGCTCCTAGGAGGTCAAGGGGAAGAACTATTGGTCTAGGTCTTAATCCTGGCTGTGTACGCTGAATTATTCCAGCTGACCAATGGTAAGTATTTTAGATTTTTCCAAAATGGTCATCTTCCATCCTGGTAGGGGGACAGTTTGGTTCTCATACCACACTCTTTCTCCTGCTCCAAAGAAAAAGTATTCTAGAGATGAAGAGAATGCTGTGTAAGTAAATGTGAAGAATTCTAATAAAGAATTCTGAGGAATAAATAAGAATTTCAAAAGAGATTTTATTTTTTAACCAGTACAGATAAAGGCTAGAAAGTCTTCAAAGCAGGTCACACAGTGGGGATTAAGGGGAAGACTAGGAAGGGCACCTGAGTGGCATAGTCAGTTAAGCGGCCAACACTCTTCAGAGTTCGAGTTCGAGCCTGGCATCGGCTCTTCGCGGACAGTGTGGCGTCCGTTTGGAATTCTCTCTCTCTCTCTGTCCTTCTCCTCCCACCCCTGTCTCAAAATAAATAAATAAACTTTAAGAGGAATACCAGGAAAAAATGCAAAATACTATAGTTTCCATTTTTTAAATTTATTTAAAAAATTTTTTTAATGTTTTATTTTTTATATTTTTAAAAATTTTTTTTAATGTTTATTTATTTTTGAGAGAGACAGAATGCGAGTGGGTTAGGGGCAGAGAGAGAGGGAGGCACAGAATCCGAAGCAGGCTCCAGGCTCTGAGCTGTCAGTACAGAGCCTGATGCGGGGCTTGAACTCATGAGCTGTGAGATCATGACCTGAGCCGAAGTCGGACGCTCAACCAACTGAGCCACCCAGGAGCCCCATTATTTTTTATATTTGAGAGAGAGACAGAAAGCAAGTAGGGGAGGGGCAGAGAGACAGACACAGAATCTGAAGCAGGTTCCAGGCTCTGAGCTGTCAGCACAGAGCCCGACGCAGGGCTCAAGCTCACGAACCGTGAGATTATGACCTGAGCCGAAGTCAGACGCTTAACCAACTAAGCCACCAAGGTGCCCCTATAGTTTCCATTTTTGATGAAGTGTTTCTACACTTTGGCACTACCTCCTTTTAAAGAATCAAAATCTTCATGATAAAATTCAGAACTGCATTCCAAAAATAGTATCCCCATTTTACAGATGAGGAAGATGAGGCACAGAGGAGTTAGGTGACTTACTCAAAATCACAGAGCCAGTAAATGGCAGAGTAGGGACACAAACCTGGGAAATCTGCTGTTGTAGCCTGTGCTATTAATTTACATGCAGTACTATCTTTTCTGATTAGTAAGCAAGCTAGTAAAATGATAGAATATTTTAGAGTGGCATGTTAATTAGTATTTTGGTATTGGTAATTATAAAGGTATTTTTACCTAGAATAATAATAACCCAGAAGAATGAGAAAAGGGATATGTGGCCTCCCCCCAAATATTGCCTACAACATCTATACAATTGTTATCATGAGGAGATTTACATTATCCAATACTATTTCCCTAAAGGATATTTTCAACAGTTGTAGTTATTGAGTTACTTGGGCAACTTCCCTCTCAACTTCCAATTGGTCAGTCAGTAATATCACATATGCAATTCAACAGGAGCATATTTTGCTTAGGACATTCTACATCCAAAATACTTTTCAGTTGCCAATGATTCAAGATCTTCATTGATTACTGCATTTGAATAGAGTGCTTTCCAAAGTCTGTTTCATGGAAAACTGGCCCCTTAAGTTGCTCCATGAAAAGAAGATTCCATAGTCAAATAAATTTGGGACACTGCACATATTGGTTCTCCTTGTTAAAGGTTTGATATTCACATTACCATATTTTAAATAAATTCACATGAAACTATTGTATCTGTAATGTGTCCTTTAAGACTAGATCACTCAGGTCATTGGTTGTCCTGGAATCATACTGAGAATTTAGGAAACAAAGAAGAAACCAGTCAGGAGTAAGGAGGCCAAAATTCTGCCTTGATTCTATGCCTATAGGTTCTTGAGCAGGTTGCTTTACCACTCTGAGGACCAGTTTCTACATCTAGAAATAAGAAAATAAATTGTACCAATAGTTTTTAGACCTTTTCTTAGCCAAGAAATGCACCCTACAAATGAATCTTCCCTAACAGTCTGGATGAAAGCTACTACATCTGGGTGATGAGGATGAGAATCAAGGCCTTCAACCCCCCACTCCCTGATCAGACCTCCATTTGCCTTCTCCAGAACAGTTTGAAACCAATAAGCCATAATTTTTATTGTCCCTTGTAATCCTAATTAGTTTTATGCTCTAAACATGGCTCCCTGTCTGTCTAACAAAAAAACATCTGAAGATATTTAAAAGCTGTTAGACACTGAAATAGATGAATAATGGTTGGATGGGATTTTCTCCCTTTGGAACTTTTTCAGAATAAGCATATTGGCCTTGTGTATGAGGATTAAAAAAAAAAAAACAAGAGCCAAAAATCCATTTGGCCTGTTAAATATGCACTGACACCATCCAAATATATCTAGGCCATCCTTGTCACCATTAATCACCCCTACCTTCTGTCAAAGCTCCCAAATCGCTATGACAAGAGACCACAATCATCTGCTAATAGGAAATTCAGAATTGCCTCCCAAGTAGATTCCCACAAAAGCCAAACCAACAGGTTCCTAGACAGGAAAGAAAGTCCATTACGTGTCTTTTAGGATTTCTGCCTAAATGCAATCAAGAGCATCTTAAGCAGAAAGGGTCCCTTAGGACCCTTTAGAGGGAATGCCCCAAGTTCATCTGCTGAGGTGACCAGATGGCTGGGCAGGCACTGGTTCAGGGAAATGACCGTCATGGGAAAAGGAATGGGTTACACTAACTTATGTCAGCTTCAAAGGGGTAGAATTCATGCTCACAAATGTTCCTGGCAAGAGCCCTACATATGTCACCCACAGTCATTCCTCCTAGTTTTTTGGAGTAAAGTCTACCAGGTGCTACAGGTGCCACTTTTTGAGAAACGTAGACTTAACAGTTCTCAGGAAATTCAAGCAAGAGGCATTCCTTATCACATGTTTATCTAGGAATGCTCATGGATAGAATGTGTGAATCTTCTGTCCCCCGCACAAGAAAGTCCCTGTTTTCCTTACTGTCCTGAGATAGGTGTTTGACAGGCCCCAAAACTAAAATGCACCCAAAGCAAGATTTACAGACTTCAATAGGGACAGTCTGGATTTTATAACCAACAGCATCAACTAACCTAGGCCCTGGGCTCATTCCAACAAGGGAGATTCTGTGCAATGACTTATCAGAGTGATGAGTCACTCTGACCTCTCTGAATGCAACAACCTGTGTGTAATGATAGGAGCATACATGGGCCTTCCCCATACCTCTTTTCAACTATGAGTACCCTGGGTCATGGTATCAAGGAGAAATAAAAATTTAGGGGGATGCTCATCCAAACCTGCCCTTCAATGTGTCTATACAACTAATGTGCGGGCTGAAAGCCAAATTTATTTTTGCTATAATGGTCTGACCAGTCAGCATGGTCCCAGTTTCAAGGCTGCACATTTATTACCATTGAGACTTGCCCTTTGACTCCATGGCAATGTCGCTCTCTGACATCAGCAGAGGTATCTTGTGTCCCTTTGCTGGTAACAAGTACCTGCTTCCATGCCCAGATCAGAATATAATGAAAGGCAAAGGTGATCTTTTCATTCTAAGCCAGTTATTAGTCAATGTTTTCCAGAGAAACAAAACCAGGTGTGTGGTGTGTGTGTGTGTGTGTGTGTGTGTGTGTGTGTGTGTAATTTATTATAAAGAACTGGTTCACATGATTATGGAGGCTGAGACATCCTATAATCTACAATCTGAATACTGGAGACCAAGGCAATCCAGTGATGTAGTTCTGAAAAACAGAGGGTCAATCTGAAAACCAGAGGTAAATCCCAGTCAAAGGCAGGACAAAGCCAATGGCTGAGCTCAAGCAGTCAGACAGAGTGAATTCCTCCTTCTTCCACCTTTTGGTTTTATTTAGGCCATCAACAGATTAGACAATGTCCACATACAATGGGGAGGGTAATCTGTTTTACCCTAGTCTACTGATTCAAATGCCAATCTCATCCAGAAACATCCTCAAAAACACACCCAGAAATATTGTTTAATCTAGGCACTCCATGCCCCAGTCAAGATGGCATGTAAAATTAGCCATCACAAAGCTGCATCTCAGAAGCTTACTTTCCTACCTAACCAAGCTCCCTACAAGCAAAATGCTCATGAGCTCCCCTGCTAGGGCCAGTGACTAAAGAGAACACCTCCTTAGAACTGCATGCAGAGACAACACCAAGAAGTTACTGTCACCTATTTTCCAAATCAACCCTTCATTTTCAACCTCTTCTGAAAGGATTCCCACAACCCCAAAATCTCACAGAAGATCTATACCTATAGGCCTCCTCAGGGTTTGGCCACCAGCTTTGCCTGCACATCCCATAGGTACCCCACCATATCCATCCTTCCCCATCTCAAAATCCCAAGCATGTTACTCACCCACAGGAGTAGCATTCAGACCTGAAGTTCTAACACTCAAACTGCCAAAATTGAAGAGGTTACAATACAAGTCTACTGGAAAAGGGGACCCAAGTATGGAAATATGTGTATCTGCCCTATTGGTGACCTCATGAATAGAGCCAGCATGATGTCCCTAAAAATATCCAAAAGGCAGCCTCCAGCATCAGCTTCAGTCTCTGGGACAGGCCTACAGCAGCTCATTTGCTTACAACCCTAACCCATTATTCTCTATCCTAGGCCTGTGAATCTCCAGTTCTCCTGCTTGGTAATCCAGCACATATTATTTGCTTTACTCCTTTCCTTTTGTGACACACTGTACTCTCCTCTCTAGTTTATCCTTCTCCCACACCCACAACACATCCTTAACTTCAATTTCTACCTTGATTATACTTCCACTTCAATTTTACCTTGAGTACATTTCTGACTACTGTTCTAACAACAGACATTCCCTTAGTCTGTCTGGTGTCTGTAGTATCCAACCTGCTTGTTCCTTCAAGGAGATGGATCAGGTAGCTCACTGGCAATTCACAGCAATGAAACTCCGTTGTCAATGGAGTCCACTCACCCATACGCTCTCTTATTCCCAGTCTTGAGAGAAAAGTTAAGCCCAAGTCGCTCCCCAAGCTTCAACAATATTTTTGTGAGTAATCAGCTTTTCTTTGGGAAATAGTTCTAAAATATAAAATTAATGCTGAGAAGATTTTTTGATACTATTTCTATAATTTGCCAATGAGAAACTTTCTCTAATAACCCTCAAAACAAGAGTAGGATTGTCTCCATCTTCTTTTACATAGTCAGTCAACATATCCAAAGTTGAACTCAACTCCCTACCCCCAAACATACCACTCCTTTCCTGTTCTCTCGTTCTAAATTGCCCCACCATTTTTCAAATTGCCTAAATAGACTCCTTAGTCCTTCCACTGTCTTCCTTCTCTCATTCTCAATAGCCAATCACCACATTTTATCAATTCTATCTCCTACATCTCCCCCAAACCTATCTACTTTCCTCTTCTCAGGCACCATCATCTCTTTCCTAGATAACTATAAAACCTTCTGACCAGGCTCTGTTTTCCATTTCCATCCCTGCTCCCACTTCACCTATCCTTATATAACTATGGTGATTTTTCTAAAATGCAAATCTGTCCATATCACACCTCTATTGAAAATAGATCCACAGCTCCTTATTATGCTTAGAATAAATATCATACTCCTTAGCAGGAAAAAAAAACTGGTCATGATCTGGGCATTACTTTTCTCTCCATCTTCATTTCTCCCCACTCCTCCCCTCCCACTGTACAACATTCCCTGAGTAACATTCTCTCACCCTTGGGACTTTGCACTTGCTGTTTCTACTTCCTGGATTATTCTCCGTGCCCTGCCATCTCTTCATCTGCCCAACACTGTTCATTATTTGAATATAAGCTTGACTCCTAATTTTTCCAGGAAGTTTCCCCTGAACCATACCCATGTACCTCCAGACCTGGCTGAATGTTTCTCTTGTGTGTTCCTAGTCTACCATGGGCTTAAGACTATTATAGCACTTATCCTACCATATTGTAATTGTCCATAAAACAAAGAATTGCTTGTAATTTTAATTATCTCTCTCCCCTAGTGAGTTAAGGACAATTTCTTGCTTCATCTTCAGCATGTAGAAGAGTATCTGCATCAAATAAGTGTTACACACACACACAAAAAGTTGATGAATAAATGGATATTGGCATTTACCTCCTAGAGACTGCCCATAAATGACCATTTTAACCTAACTTCACCTATGTAAGAGAAGTTGGACAGGATCACATTGGATGGCTTACTCCAAGCACAACATTTCACTGCAGGTAGACTAATTAGTATGTTTACTCCTAGAAATATCATCAGTGTTTCCTCTTCATGTCTACAGAAGATACACTTCTTTAGCATAAGTCTAAGTTCAAGTCAGGGACAGTGCCTAAACTTGATGTTCTAGAAAATGTCAGTTGCATAATCCAGGTAGAATGTTGAATAGATTACACTTCTGCATTTTTCCCAGTTATTCATAAATCAGAAAAAAAGATTGTACATTATTCCTTCCCTACTTTACAATCATTCCAGCCTGGAGAAATTAAAGAGAGCACCAATTCAGAAAACAATCTGGCTTTACTATGAAATATTTTCACTTAACTGCCCTATTTTACATGATGAGATACTTGATGATATAACTCAGGAATATGCCTACTAAAATACCACAGAATATAGCATTGCTCCAAATTTTTGACAGTACCTGAGTACAATACATCAGCAATTCATTTCTCAGCTCTGAAAGGTTGAAGATCAGTAGCTAAATCATGTAAGTGCTTATCAAGTAATTATGTTATTAAAATGACATACATCACTCAGGCATATCTTGCCTTTGTCTGTGGATTCTTTGTATTCTCCATTTTACTAGTCAAAACACTATTTTCAGCACCCTTCTCAGGAATTAAGAAAGCTATATTTAAATAATGTTAATAAGAGTGACATAAACCTGCACGAAGGAATTAGAGAAGTCTAAGGCTACATACCCCCTTGCACTTAGCAGGCGAAAATAGACAGTGGCAGCCTGAACTTGGAATTCTAAGGCTTTTGTTACAGAGACACAATCTTTATACTTTCTAAACCATTTTTTCCTTTATCACTGGAACTTCTTTTTACCCTTGTTGTTCATAATGATGAAAAAAATCTGTCAGGAACCAAAATAGTCGTAAAAGCAAAAAAAAAAAAAAAAAAAAAAAGATTTATGGAGCCATAAAGGCTAATGCAATTTTCACTATTAATTAGATTTGTGGAAGGGAATTTTTATTCTTTCATGTTTAATTCAGAAATATTTACAATTCCAATTTTTACCAGAATTTGAGTTTGGGAAGGTTTCAATTTTGTTTATAAAAACCAAAATAACTCAGGAAGTTATTTCCAAAAAGTCATTTAATAGATTTCCTGATTGTGGTAATAACTTGAAAATTAGATTTAGGCAAATTTAGTGTGTACGTTTGGGTACAACACTGACTCAGAAATCTGTCCTTCAGGGAAGGGGCAGGGAAGAAGACCCTACCGAAATTCAGAAAGCGATTTAATGATCCTCAAACCCAACTGAAATGTTTATTTTAAAACAGCTATTAGAAATGCAAACAGCATGTTTTCACTAGCTCTCATAAGCAAAAGAAACAAAATGATGCACACTGTAGAAGATATTTTGTTAGTTCAAAGAAGAAGAAGAAGAGGAAGAAGAGGAAGAAGAGGAAGAGGAAGAGGAAGAGGAAGAAGAAGAAGAAGAAGAAGAAGAAGAAGAAGAAGAAGAAGAAGAAGAAGCCGCCGCCCATCGTGTTTCAAAAGAATTTCAAAACGATCTACCAGCCTATGGATAGAATTATTGCCTGGCAAGACGAGGATCACAGATGAAAGAACATTCAATTTGTCCAGGAAGAAGTCATTAGAACTTCTTTGGCAAGTACAATTTCAGTGTAGAGGATGGCAAGAAAGTGCTCAGGAGAAGGTCAAGATGTAAGTCGGAGGTGAGAAAGTGATTCAAACATCTCTTGGGTTTGGAATAGATTGAAGGGAAGGTTTTTAGTTGAAAAAGAAAAAAAAGTTAATGGATTTGGGGGGAGGGAAGGATTTAATAAAAGTAAAAGAAAAGGTTAAAAGAAAAATGAGGGTGTCAGAGGAAAGTTAAGGAAAAAGAATCCTACGGGGAGAAGTTTATTTAGCCCAGAGTTCTAGAAGAGAAAAAAAAATATGAGGATATGAAGACACAAACAAGAGGAAAGATAGGAAAGAAATAAGACAGAAAAAGACAACAGCATGCAGGAATAAAGAAAAACAGAGAAAAGAAGGATGAAGAGAGACAATTCTGGGAGAATGGGGGCAATAATGTCTTAAATGAGCACCTGAAAAAAAAGTAAGAATAAAAACTATAAAGTTTCAAGAAAGAGTTGGAAAAAGCAGTAAAAGGTCTTGCACTAAAGTTACACACACACACACACACACACACACACACACACACACACACACACAAGAGGTATGTTATTGTACAAGATTACAACACAAGTTCCAGGAGCAAAGAGCAAACTTTTATTGAAGGTGTTTACCGAGAAGATACATCCCCCTCATGTAGGGCAAAGCAAAAACTGAAACAGGAGGATGCACTAATAACAATCCAAAGGTAGGAGTGGATAAAGCAAACATGAAGACAAAAGAATAAGACTGTTGAGGCAAGAAAAGTGGAGCTCTTTACATGGTAAGCAGACATAAGTAAGGATTAAATTTCCCTGAAATACACAGTTCTTGTGTTCAATTTGTCCAGGGTAAAATCATTTCAAAACAAGAGGGAATTTAACCATGACACTGTAAACCTTTTCTTTCCTACAGGTTAAAAGAGCCTGATTTAAAAAAATAAATAAATAAAAATGTAAAAAGAGAGAGGCAAACCAAGAAACAAACTCTTAACTACAGAGAACAAACTAATGGTTACCAGAGTGAATGGGGTGGGTGGAGGGTGGGTTAAATAGGTGATAGGGATTAAGGAGGGCACTTGTGATGAGCACTGGGTATTGTATGGAATTGTTGACTCACTATATTGTACACCTGAAACTAATATTACACTGTATGTTAACTAACTGGAATTTAAATTAAAAGTTTTTTAAATTAAAAAATAAAATAGCCTGAAATATAGGACACGGGTGACCAATATTCCTGTGTACTACTTTCATGATGTGTAATTTCATTTGGTGTTTCACCCACCATACATGTCCAACATGACAAAAGTTGACAATTTCCTTCCCCACTGCCTTCAGCATCTACTCACCTTTCTGACTTTATGACCGTTTCAAATTTAAGACTACCTTCAAGGAATTTCAAAATGTCCCACAATTCAATACCTGAGTGCAAAGTGATGAAGGAATGTCTTGGAGCTCTTCTTTAATACCCAGAGATCCCAGCCTAGTTTTATCATAAACTTTTGACCATCTACCATTTCCTTTTGTCATTTTGAGAGGATGCTGGCACCAATTTAAAAGACAATTCATTAATACTAGAATTTCATAGGTGGAGAGGTAAAAAGAACATGGTCTTTGCAGAGACTGAATTCAAATCCCAGCTCTATGATGCTGGGCAACTTTCCTGTCCTCCCTGAGCCTCAGTTTCATCATCTATAAATTTGGGATAATAATATTCACCTCCAGAGTTGCTGTAAATGAGATAATGTATAAAGCGTGGTTCAAAAATTGTTTGGCGAGGTGCCTGGTGGCTCTGTCGGTAAAGCATCCGACATGGGCTCAGGTCATGATTTCATGGTTCATGGGTTCAAGCCCCGCATTGGGCTCCGTGCTAACAGCTCAGAGCCTGGAGCCTGCTTCGGATTCTGTGTCTCCTTCTCTCTGCCCTCCCCCACTTGTACATCCCCTCTCTCTCTCTCTCTCTCTTTCAAAAATAAACATTAAAAAAGTTTTTTAAAAATTGTGTGGCACATCGTAATTACTCATAAATGACTATTACTCTGTTCTTCACATTTCTGAGGCATGAGAATCTCACCTAGCTGTAAGTCTTTTTCCAGGTCACTCCATGAAACTGTTTATCTTTTCTGAAGCCAACATGATATATTAAAGTCATTTGCAGAAACAGATATGGCTTACTCTTTGGAATATACTTCAGTTTTCAAGGTTTAATATTAATATTATTGATAGTGTAAAATAGGTCTCCTTTACATTAAATTTAAGCAATTCATTTGATTTCTTTCTCTGTTTTCACTACATTTTTATAATAATTAACTATAAAATCCCATTAATTATTATATTTCCATATGTTAGGCCTTCAATGTATTAAAATGATTAAATACTAAACATATTGGACCACCTATCCGATCATCTGGTGAGTAAAATGCATATTTGCAAACTATGTTAAATATATGTGTACATATACATATATAATTGATATACATACATTAGTATACATATATACACATATATGTTGCGCACATATATAATATTTTCACCACTTTCTCACATACTCATAGTATGCTAAAATGTCATGTATACACTTTTACTTTAAGCTTCAAATAATTTTGTGTTTAGGAAAAAAAAACATGTTCTCAGAAGTATAGACATTTTATTTCTGTTTTGTTTTGTTTTGTTTTGTTTCACTTTTATAATGTGTTAATACCTAGAAAGAGTCAGCATGTCAAATGTCCCATCACTGATAGCTTCAAGAGGATGAATAATTTAGATCCTTGCCTAAAAACAAGAGGACTCTGGGCAAGTTCAAGCAAGTGAAGAAGAGGCGCCAATAAGGAGGCCAGACACTCTAAACTCAGGAACCACCCAGACACATATCCCCAACTTCACAATGTTACCAAGAACCATCACTGTTCACAAAGCCTTTACCACTTTTGATAAGCAAGAATTGCCTCTTCCTCTCCCATACTTCAGTAGCACTTGACACCTCTGTTAGCACATTTGTGTGCTAATGTCTCCCTACAGACTGTTGGAGCTCCTGAAGGGCAGGAACCACATTGTTCTCTTGGAGATGATGTTCAATACCCTTTTGTGGAATGAATACACAGCACCAACATGAACTGACTACTGGGTAACCAGCAACCTCCTTGCAGAATGCAATGGTCTTTCCTCATATTCTACAGCATTTGACACCAGAGCTTCCTTCTGAAATTATTTCCTCTCTTATTTTTTATGTCACTGCCCAATCCAGGTCCTCCTCATACTTGTCTGGCCATTGATCCCTTGTCCATTTTAGCTGCCTCCTCTACCATCTTTAAATCCCTAACTTACGGACTTGACATTTATACCCTTCTGCCCCAGGAAACAGCTTCTGTTAGACCATCTCAACTTCGAAAATTCCTTCTATGCTTATTACTCTCCAATCCACACCTCTAGCCCTAATCTCCTCACCAAACTCTAGAATGTCTCCACTCTAAGATAGCTGCTCTCAAATTCAACATAGCCCTAAACACAACTCATTATGTTTTCTTTAAGAAAGCTTCCTTATTTATTGACCATGGCATCATAATTGCCTCCAGAATTTTCCAGAGGATGTGCTATATTCTCATACTGTTGTGTAAGAAAGAGATACATGTTCAGTTAAGTGGGAGGAAAATTGGGTTAAATACAATTAAAAAGGTTTCTTCTCTGTAGGATTTCTCAGAACCTTTAATATGCTAATGTGTTTGGGGAGTCTCCAAAATGGGGATTGAGTATATACTGTTTGCAAATATATTTGATTATGGGACTCTTACTGGAAGCTTCTCTCAGGAAGAACCAGCTTCAGTGAACCACTTATAGCAAGATCTTATCCAACTCATTCTTGACTCTCCCTTCTCTGTTATGTTATTTTCTATATCTAAGTACCTATCAAATTCTAATAATTCTTTTGAAATATCTCTTTCTTTCCCATCCCTGCTATTGATACACTATTTGAACCCCCCTGATTTAGACTTCCAACACTTCACACTCAGATAATAACCTTTCTGTTAATTCCTTTTCTCCTCTAATCTCATCTACCAGACTAAACTTCCTAAACCATCATTCTCATTATCCATGTGGTTCCCTTGTTGTAAAAAGGAAACAGAATACAACAAAAAACACCTTCAGTTGTTCCCAGGATTGAGTCAAATTCAAAACCTGGAACTTATTATCCTATTCACCAGCCTTATTCCTTCCATGGCTCTAGCTGAGTCTTCCATCCAACCAGGTTGTTCTTGCCATAGTCTGTTAAACATAGCATGCTGCGTCTCAACTTCTTTTCCTTGCTCATTCACCCTCTCCCCACCTAAGGTGGAGTGTCTTTCCCTTTTGGGAAGGCAGTTAACATGAATAAGGGATGGCAAATACAGGAATGGAAGCTATAACTCTCCCCTCCTGTGCCCATGGCAAATTTAATAATTAATAACAACTCTTTCTTTCGGACCTTAGTCTCTACCTCAGAATCTTTCCCAACACTGGGCTTTAGGAAGTTACTGCTGACAAAACTATTAGAGTTGACACACAAAATAAAACTGAAAAAAAAAATAATAATGGGATTCCCAGCCATAGAGATCAATTTATCATTGTATTCTCTGCATGAATTTAGACTTTAAACCTCTATGAACTTCAGATTCTTTACCTCTGAAATGGAAATAATGCTCATCTCAGCAGTTTGTTGCAAAGGTCAAATGAGTTTACACACATAAAGGCTCACCAAAGAAGTACAGAGTAGATGACTAGTAGATAATCATCTCTTTTCTTTTCTTCCTCCTCCCCTTGTTCTCTACCTATCTAAATACATCCTTTTCCAGCCCTCCTTAGCCAGGCCAGCCTCCTCTCTCCCTCTTTCAACCATTTGTGTTTTCATCCTAGACACTCAATCTAGTTGTGTTGTACAACTGTGTTGACTTAACTCTCCTTAGGCCCTTAGACTTCTCATCTCCATTCACACTCCCCTCCACAACCCTGGTCAGTTCCTGATGTAGCCCTGTTTAATACCCCAACATGGTTCATTCAACATCTGTTCTAAAAGTCTGCTCTAACCACAAACATCTGCTGTTCTGCCTCTGAGCCTTGACTTTCCAAGTCTATTTCCCACTCTCATGAAACTGAATCCCTCTAATCCTCCTGATTATTTTAGTCCATCAACCTTTTCTGGTCTGCTTTTGCTTTCCTACCAAGCCTAGTCCTCCTGCATGGTCACTCAGTGAAACACTAACCACAACCTTAGAATACTCAACTCTTGCATCTTCTGCCATTCCTTCCATGTCAAGCCCTGCCCAGACTACTGTGGGCCCTCCTTGCCTCCTAGTCATGTTTTGCCAGGCATTAAACTCAGTGATTTGAGAACTGGGGCCTCTGCATTTTTCATAGAACCGTGTACAACCATTCCCTACTTATTAGTTATGTCCTTAAGCACTAATCTGAAAGTGGTATAAAAATTTCCTGGGGGCATGTTTATAGCAGCACTATCAACAATAGCCAAAGTATGGAAAGAGCCCAAATGTCCATCGATGGATGAATGGATAAAGAAAATGTGGTATATACATACAATGGAGTATTACTTAGCAATCAAAAAGAATGAAATCTTGCCATTTGCAACTACATGGATGGAACTGGAGGGTATTATGCTAAGTGAAATTAGTCAGTCAGAGAAAGGCAAAAATCATATGACTTCACTCATATGAGGACTTTAAGAGACAAAACAGATGAACATAAGGGAAGGGAAACAAAAATAATATAAAAACAGGGAGGGGACAAAACAAAAGAGACTCATAAATATGGAGAACAAACTGAGAGTTGCTGGAGGGGTTGTGGGAGGGGGGATGGGCTAAATGGGTAAGGGGCATTAAGGAATCTACTGAAATCATTGCTTCACTATATACTAACTAATTTGGATGTAAATTTTAAAAAATAAAAAATAAAGTTAAATCAAAAACAAATTACCTGGGGGCTATTTTAAAATACAGACTCCTGGGGCTCCACTCTGATTATTCTAATTGAATCAGGCTAGTATAAAACCCTGGAATATGTATTCTAACAAGCACCTAAAGCAGGAGTGGGCAAATTACTGTCTTTACACCAAATCTAGCTCACCATCTGTTTTTGTACTGTCCCTGAGCCAATAATGGTTTATTTGTAAATGGTTGAAAAAGGTCAAAAATGAAAAATATTTTATAACGTGAGAATATTCAAATTTCAGTGTCCATTAGTAGAGGATTTTTTAAAGGACTTTATTTTTTAGAGCAGTTTTAGGTTCATAGCAAAATTGAGAGAATGGTACAAAAATTCCCATATATTCCTTGCTCACATGTATGTATAGCTTCCCCCATTTACACCTTCCCCCCTAGAATGCATTTGTTACAAGAGATGAATCTACACTAACATGTTCTTATCACCCAAACTCCATAGTTTACATTAGGGTTGACTCTTGATTTTTTATATTATATGAGTTTGGACAAATGTGTAATGACCCATATCCATCATTATAATATCATATGGAATATTTTCACTGCCTAACGTTAATAAACTTTTATTGGAACACAGCCATAGTCATTTGTTTACAACCATTATCTATGGTTGCTTTCATGATAAAACAGCTAATCTGAATAGCTGCAACAGAGACCACATGGCCCACAAAGTCTAAAATATTTACAATCTGGCACTTTACAGAAAAAGTTTGTTGATCCCTGACTTAAAAGATTCTGTTGTAGTATCAGAGACCTCAGTTTGAGGTATCCTTATATAACAAGGTTCACCGAAATTCCATGCTGCCTAAACTTCCCTTCTTTTCTTCATGTTTTAATGACACGCTTACTCCCTACAGTTAGTGTTTCAAGTATTCTTCACATTTCTCAATCCTTTCTCTACCTAGACCTCCTCACTCTCAGCAGATACCTCACCTCTCACTTAAGTAAGAGCACACAGCCTATTTAATCAGTTACTTACCTCACTTCCTTTACTCCTATGTGAAACCAAAACTATTCAAAAAAAAAACCCCATAAAGTCTAGGAGTATCTTCAGTGTCTGGCGGACCTGTGTTCAAATCCCAGCTCTGTAGTTACTGGCTTGTGATTCCAGGTAAGGTCCCAACCTCTAGGTTTTATCATGTATAAATATGGCTGGCAAGCCATAGCTCAGAAGACCATTGTTGAAGTGATGTGAAACAGCTTGGGCCTGGCATACAGCAGGCACTCAAGAAATACTTTCTTCATTCTGTCTGACTCCAAAACATGCTCAATTCTCCTCTTATCCTTGCCACAATTTCATATTAAGGTGTCCTCTCACCTTCGCTGAGGTGTTCTCTCACTTCCCTGAAATAATAAAAAAAAGAAATCCCACTTATGCCTTAACTGTCCCTCACTACTTGGTTTCTTTTGTTTTGTTCAACCTAGGAAAATAGCTATTCCCATTTGGGAACAAATGGCTCCCAAGATTACCGATAATTATTAACTGCCAAAAACAGATGGTATTGTCTTGGTATTTGTTCTGCATTATAGCAAATAACATTCTAACCACAAGAGATTAAACAACCACAAAGCAAATCTCTCCTTGACTGCAATAACAACTCACCCTGGTGGTTTCCTTCACTTTTCTGAGAACTTCTTTTCAGTTAGCCTCACTGGCCTCTACCCTCTTCCCCATCCCTTTCTCTTGTCCTCTCTACTCTTCACCTCCCTCTACAGTTTACTTTCTAGGACCTTGGCTTCAACTACCAGTTGAAAATCTAAATTAGCTGTGCCTAGCCCTAACGCTCTTTAAACTTCTTCTTTAAATTTTTTACCTTTTTTCCAAACCATGGGCAAAATGTCTATCCACATTTCAAACTCAATCAAGGGAAAAACCAAAGTTCCCTTAAAATTAAGGCTGACTCCTGACTTCTCTATTTTGCCAAATGATGCTATCATTTCCTGAGACTTAAACTCATAGTCATCTTTTCCTTCTTAGTCTCCATTACCTTGACCCCAGGAACTGCCTCGTGTTCATCTCTAAAAATGCCTCTCCTGCCTCCCTTGTCCTCAAGTCCTCACTTCCCAATCCACCTTTAATCCATAAAGTTCTGATTCTTCCCCCACTGCTTCAGTGAAATTGCTCCTGCTAACATCACTGACATCCTCTATGTTGCAAAACCCAACAGGCTCATTTCAAGTCTCCTTTTACTCTATTCCCTTGGTAACAATTGAAACTATAATTCTCTTTCTTTCTTAGAAGTTTACTCCCTTGATTTCTAGTTTCCTTCATACACATCCTATCTGTGTGATCTCTTATCATTAGGTATTTCCCTCTATTATACAAACTACTTACATCACATACTTGATTGGGAGCTCCTTGAGATTAGGGGTCCTATGTCTGCCTAATACATAGTAAGTACAAAGTAAGTATCTGTTAAATTAATGAGTGCATTAATTTGCTCTCTATTAATTCTATTCCTACTGTCACCACTCTGATTGAGCCTTTGGTTCCCTCTCACCTGGCCTATTACAGAGTTTCCTAACCAGTTTCCTCATTTCAGTCTGCTCCAAACATTTCCAGGTATGGTTGCCAAGTACATTTTCCTAATGTAGATCTCTGGATCATGTCTCTATATTATTCAAAAACTTTCCAATTGCTCACAAAATTAAGCCAAATCCATGAACTTGGAATTCAATGCCACTGAAATAAAAGTCCAATGTTTCCTGCATGGTCTTCTAAAACTCTTGTATAATAGTCTAACACTCAACATGGCCTCTCAAGTTCCTTGCGCTTTGGTGCCCAAACTCCTTCTGTTGCAATTTTTCATCCTTTAAGGTCTACTTTCTCCATAATACCTGACTCTTCACAATTCCTGATCCGATATGACTGAGTAACTTTTGATCTTCAATATTCTAGTCCACATAGTTCATACTACTTTGATAAGCCATAAGATTTCTAGCCCATTGCTATCATTAGCGAATGGCCTATTGAGTAAGCTAGTTTGCAAACTTCCTGACAGCAAGAGCCATGCATTCTTCATCTCATATTCCACTTCATAATGTATTTTCAATAAACATACAGTGAATTAATAGTTATTTAATATGTATGCCATATGTATTGAAATACTTTGCATTCAATTGTTTCCCATCTAAAAACTATTCCCCTTTAATTCCCAAGTTCTACTACTGCTTTGACCCTAGCCCGTCCTTTCCTTTTCCAGTGAAACCGCCTGAAAGGGTTATCACAAATGCAGTCTCTTCTCTCATACCTCCCACTCTCTTCTTAGCCCACAGCAGTCGAGCTTCCTGTCATCCCTCCACCCAAAATGGTCTTGCAAAATCAATCACAATCTCTTTGTTGTGAAATACAGCATGCCCCTCTTAGTCTTTAACTTACTTCACATTTCTGTTGAAATATGATCCCAAGTTCCTATCTTGAGCCCAGAACTCACCTGAGTTCATATTAACATATCCAGGTCTGTACTAGATATCTTCACCTGACTGTCAAACCCGGTAGAGTGCTCAATAAATGTTGCTTAATAAAGTATACCTCCCCAGCTTGCTCTTCTTGGTTTGATCAGTGTTTCTTATTTTATCTTATGCCCTCTGTTTAATAAACATGTAAAATGTTATGCTCCCCCAGTACCAAATACAATCTAACACAGCTGCCCCTCTTCCCCCAGAGGCTTTTTGGAGGCTGAAAATGACCAACCCTCTGCCTGTTTCCATCAGACACCAGACAAAGATGGTTCTGTGGAGCACGCGTTTCTGATATTTAAACTATTAAAACAGTAGTATTTGCTTAATTTTTCAAATATAAAATTATAATATTACATATGTTCGATAGGCTTTTTAAAATAATATGCAGTAACCTGGAGATCCTGACAAGCCCCTTGGGGACTCATCCCTCTCTTTCTACTGCTCATCCTCCAAGCTGACAATCCCAGTGCTAGAAGCTCCCTAAGGCAGAGTACAACTCTAAAATTGTGTGACTTTAGGTTATAAAATGTTTAAACGTATTTGACCCCTTATGCATAGTGGGCACTAAATAAAAAACACTTTGAGCAAATTATGGAAAGGCATCAAAACACAAAGTATTTTAAAATTTAGTTTATACCTGGAATTTTCCCTTCCTCTTCCTCATCTTCTCTCCTCTACCCTACCTTCACACTTCTAACCCCAATCCTTTCCATTTCTTTTTTTCTCATTTTCATTGTGTTAATCACAGAGTGTGCTATCTGTATAAGAAGCTGAATTTTTTTTTTCTGGAGGCAAGAAAAGTAACTTGTCTGTTTTGGAATTTTTATGATATACAAGTGACCATCTCCTTGGCCATACCTAGCAGTCCAAAAAAGAAAAAAAAAATCCAAATTACTCTGGGAAAGTCATCCAAGCAAGATTGAAAATGGTCTGCTAGATGCTTAGGGGGACTTACTTCCAGATCTGGTTTCCCAGCAGAAGCTGGAGGGGAAGCCTTAACTTTTCCTTGTACACACATCTTCATTTTTACTATATCCTGAAAGATCCCACCTTTGAACTATTAGGATGCTAAAACACTCTGTTGGATGAAGCACTTTGCTCTTCCTTCAGCTTATTGAAAAAAAAAATTGAGGAGTTCCTGGGTGGCTCAGACAGTTAAGCGTCCGACTTCAGCTCAGGTCATGATCTCACAGTTTGGAGGTTGAGCCCCTGTGACGGGTTCTGCACTGACAGTGCCGAGCCCTGAGCCTACTTCAAGTTCTGTGCCTATCTATCTCTGTCTCTGTCTCTGTCTGATCTATCTCTGTCTCTCTCTCTCTCAAAAATAAATAAACATTAAAAAAATTTTTAGACAGCTATGGCGTACTTTTTCATAGCACATTTTTGTTACTATAACCACGTCTTTTCACCCGCAATGATCTAGCACATATTTAAGAGAGTTTGCCCTTCCAACAAAAGAAATTATACATTATTAAATCTGTCCTTATAACTGTCTCACGGAAAGAAAAATATTACCATCTTTCATTTTAGTTTCAGAGCACTTTATAAGGAGTCTGTGAACATCAAAAGGCATTTATTTTTATCCTTCAATTCACTCTTGAAAGACACACTCATTAGAGCTATGACAATATAGGCAATTTTGGATAGCTGGCAGATTGGACATCATTTCCTAAAAGAGATACAATGTCTGACAATCAAGTTCAAGGCTCCAAGAACCTTGTAACATCAACTCTTGAAGCCAAAAAGCAGAAGCAAAGACCTGAGTAACTTAAAAGAAAGTAACTACACAGAAAATATAGTAGTGTTCAGGTAAATGAATCTCTAAAAAAATTTCTAAACCTGGGGTTCCAAAAGGTTTTGTAAAATGTTTCTCAATTTTCACTTCATGCCTCAAACTCCAAATTATATGTGTTGAACCATTATAGATGATTCATGCATTTTTCTTTTCAAATTTTCTAAAAGGAGGACGCAGAGGTTGAACTGATAAAAGCCCTACTACCTAATCATGATTCAATGTATTTCCACAACTCTAAACCTTTGAGATGGTTTCCATTTTTCATTGTCTGTGGCCTCTTCCTAGGCATTAGCATTCTATTATTCTTTAAGTAATAATAAATTTATTATTATAAATAATATTATTATATTTAATATATTATTATATATAATACAATACAATATACAATACAATATGTTGTATTATATATTATGTATCATATGAATATAATAAATTATTATTATAATTTACATATTAGACAAACAAGGCCAAGTTTTTCTAGTATGTAAATTAAGAACATAGTTTCCAATTTCCATGTACAAAGGAATTTATGGGACACAACTGAAAAAAGGAGACTCGATTTCATTTTTAGCACTATATTACTAGGTAAGTTGTTTCTTTCTCCTTTATTGATTTTCTCATTCTTAACTTCACCTTTCCCTCCATCCTTAACTTTCTTTTTAAAGCCCCACACAAGGAAGCATGTTATAAGTTTTGCTATGGCACCCTGGACTCATCAGCAGGGGTAGCTACAACCAAAAGCGTAAGAAATGTCTTTCACTAATGAAAAATGTGTAGTGGGATGTTTCAATTGCTACATAATCCTCACTACTATTAAGTTGCCAGGAAGGCTTTTGGGGATGTATTAAGCATGGCATTGGGCTTAGATATGCAAGTTTAGTTTTAGGAGCTGGGGCAAAACCATATTGCTGCTGCATAATAGAGGTGTAAGTAATTTAAAGATAGAGAAAGGGGGATCCAGGAATAGAAGAAAACATGTAGG
This sequence comes from Panthera leo, assembly GCF_018350215.1. Lineage (NCBI taxonomy): Eukaryota > Metazoa > Chordata > Mammalia > Carnivora > Felidae > Panthera > Panthera leo. The sequence goes on from NC_056687.1 coordinate 85,718,380, forward strand.
GAAGCTGGATGGAACATGGGGGAGGAAAGGTCAAAGAGAGAAATCCCCAGTGTTGGCAAACTAAGAAGGCACTTTGTAAACAAGAATGTTCACTAGGGATATATGTTCATTCAAGTGGTTTGATGTGGGATATGCAAAGTAAACTCCGCACCCACCCTACTTCATCTCTCCTTCAGTAAAAAAATACTGTAAAATTTTACTGAGTACAATCTATTGCTCATTCACTCTTCATGAAAGTGTACTCTACCAGAGAACCTCAATGAAAGCTGAGGTCTGTGGCTGTGGGTTGGCATTGGACAAAAACAGAATGATGTTCTGTACATGTAAGAGACTGAGGGACAGCTGACATCTGTGTTGCCCAAGGAAAGCCCAGGGTATGACTTTGGATTTAATCCACATAGCCACATGCTTCCTGTGTATCTAGAGACCAGTTACGGAATCTCTCTGATCCTGCATTTTTACCACTGTAAAATGAGGGTAATGATAACAGACTTTGGGGTGGTTGTGAGGATTAGGGCTAATATGTATAAAATACTCACTATATGGAAGTTACCCTTTTGATGTTTTTTTTTCCATTTTTGTTGTAGTTGCTAAAAACCCTGGTCAAGTCTATGACTCAAAACAAATTTAAAAAAAAAAAAACACACCATAAAACAAAAGCAAAACCTTTGCAATGTATGGCCTCTGTATGTGTGTTATTTTTTTTCCTGAGTCAAACTGACATATTTTCTATATTCCTAATTGTTTAGTTGTCATCTATATCTATTGTATTGTATTACAACCTTCATCAAAGCCCTTGTAAAAAGTGGTGTTACAGAGTTTTTCTGCCTCTTATGCTCCCAGTTTCCCCATACTGAATTTTAGGACATGATGGAAGTCTGTGAATTTTCTTCCACTTCAGATGCTGGAGCTATTGCTTAAAGTTTCATGGAATTGTCTGACCAATAATTGGAATGACCTTGGCATTGATCAAAACCTGCCCTGTACTCTCTTGCCTTGTCCCCTTTGTCAGACAAACGTGGGTCCAATCTGGGATTAGCAGTGGAGCATGTCTTGGAAACCTGGTTTTATCTTCTTTGTCATTATGTCATCGCCATCTTAGCTGACCGGACCCAACCATCATATTCCTGCCAAAATATCTGCCCATCCATAGGAGGCAAGAAAAAAACCAAGCAAGGGACAGATAACATTCCCATTTGACACCTAAGGGAAACGAGGCCCAAAGATGTCAGTGATCAGCCCACAGCCTTCATCAACACAAAACTGTAATTAAAACCAGGCCAAGCACTTTCCTGCATCCCAAACACTAGAGAATGTGACCTCTTAACACACGCTGCTTAGTCAAGCAGTCTATAGCTTGTCAGTACATCAAAGCATGGGCAGATTTACTTGATCCTGCTAAAGATTATAAAAGAACAATTTGCAGATAATAGCTTCTACTGGCAGAGCTTATGCAGGGGGCAGGGCTCCTCTCCTACCCTGGAAGGACTGGGGCTGCACAGGCCTCAGGTCCACTTTTGGGTTCTGTGGCTCATCCATGAAAACACTGAAACCTCAGTACCTTCAGTGTCATAAAAAGGTAGTGCCTGGTTCCTAACACAAATCCCAAGGAACTTTTAATTTTACATAAAGGAAAACAAAACTTTAAAATCACTATCAGATGCTTCAGAGTCCTAACAAGTGTGTCCCTTTTTTTTTCTTTCTTTCCTCTGATAACTTCTTAAGACACCACAGAGATCCAGATTTCTAAACTTTCTAGGAGCAGTTTTTTGTTTGTTCATTTTTGTTTTGGCTTAGCAAAGAGTAAAGTGTATAATATATCAGTTGCTATATCTAGGAATATGAGGCCTGCAAACAAAAGATTTGAGAAGGCTCCCCTTTCCCCAGTGGTTAGATGGGAAATATCTAGCTCTGCAGTACCCCTAAATGCAGGTGCTTGCAGAATAATGCTTACACCCATGTTGAGGGAGAAAGAAAACATTCACTGCTCCACTAACAAAAGCTTTGGAACAGTTAATCATCGATAAACTGAGCAAGAAGGAACTTTAGTTGATTTTCAGGCCTAATGATCTACTCCTTAACATGTCTTTACAGTCTTCACAACTATACCAAGACAAATATCTCTAGCTTTTACCCAAAGTACTTGAAGAAACACAAAGAGAAATTTGGCAAAATGCTTACAAGATTGACTAGACGTGAAACTAGTTAGCAAAAGATGAAGTATTACTGCCCAGGTACTAACTTGGATTAGCAATAAAACAATAATGACACTCCTAAATAATAAACCTTTTCTTTTAAAAGCTAAAAAAAAAAAAGCAACTATTTTAACAGCAAACTTAATTTACATAAAAGGGAATGAAATCAATATTATGAGAAAAAATTTGCATAGCTGTATAATAAATTACATATCTTAAACAAAAGATCTCTATATTGTGCTTCTCTATCAATCTAAGATTTGATATATAAGGCAATAATTACAATGGCACTGCAAAGATAATCTAGAACATCATGTCCATGCAGATATCGCAACAATCCAACTTGTTTCCACAGGAAGAAACCCCACACACTTCGATCCATCAAGAAAGGCACCAATTAGTTTTACTCTTCTCCCTCCCACCCACCCCTCAGGTTTTAATCATCTGTTGTGTAGTAACTGTTGTAAATTATGGGTAACAACAACCTTGGAACTTCAATACCAATATAAACCAATACCCCACTGCCACCTTCTTGGCAGTTTGCCATGTGTGCTATTTTAAAGTTAGGCATTAGGAGGCAGCAAATGGCTCAAAACCACAGGCAAAGATAAATGTTGTAGGAAGTTGGAAAAGAGACCTAAAGCTGCAAAGGCAGAGAAAACGGACTTCATCTTTAACACAAACTTCCAGGAATTTAGATTTGTAATGAGAAACAGTTAGAAGGGAGAGGGGTTTGGCCCTGTAGAGAGCTTTGTGAAACTATTCCATTCCCCATCTCAAAAAAAAAAAAAAAAAAAAAAAAGCTGATGGTCACCTTAAGGGTTAAACAACATAGGTCTTGGTATCATTTAATCTTGTTTTGTTTCTTAACTCTAGAAACAAAGGTCTCCTGGTTGCCTACGTGTAATTCTCAGGTCACACTTGCTTTGGCAATGCCCATGCTAAGGCATATGCTGTTCAAGCCATTGCAGAGACATTAGAACTGATTCTGCCCCATATCGCTTCATTCTGACTAAGGCATTTACATATTTAAAGCATGCACCATAGTTACTTAGAAATACCAATGCTGCATCTACATTTTAAAAAAGAATACTGTGACATATACTCTAATGCAAAGAATTATGTCTTCAGATAACACCTGTCTGTCTTATTTTTAGGAAGCTGAAAACGGACTTTTCATTTCCCTAAAGGAAGTAAATATCTCCAAATGAAGCATTGTTATTTTAGTTATAATGCTTGACTGAATTATAAGATGTATAGCTTAAACTGCCTTAAAAATTGCTTGATTGGCTTGTAATACCAAAACAACTCTTGCCTCTCTCTGGATATTTATTTTGAAGAAATAAGCTCATATAATTTATAGAAGAATTTTATTTCAAGCACAAATAGAAAGTCCTTAGAAAATATGACTGTTAGGAGTCAAAACTATAAATGTGTGAAGAAGATTGTGTTGTGCATGGAACAAGAAACCTTAACATCTCCAAGGATAGTTCCCTGCAATTTTTGCATTGTTTCTTAAATTGTTGTGCTAAGAATGCACACATTATGTGCCACAAAATACTTAGCTATCAGAATATACAGGATAGAGCATAGCGAAAAACACATTCAGTATTACAATAGCAATATTGTGAAAAACAGTTAAATCAAACCAAAAGTAATTTCTATCAAAAAATGCAAATGCTACACGAAACCTATTTTCCTGCTAGGCATGCGTGATGATTTCAAACCCCTCCAACAAACCAAATTTCAGCTTTAGTACAACTGACTATTAATAGGAGTTGAAGAAAATATCACACATTACTTACTGTTTTTGAGGTTCCTATGCCATCCTTCTGAAGTCAAAGGGCTGAAGAAGAATCACTGCCATGAGGAAATCTAGCAGGCAAAAAGAGGGAAAATAGCAAGCATTAGTTGTCTGAAATATTAGCATCTTCAGGTTTTCTTGAGGCACTTCCCAAAAGATCCCAAAGCAAAGAAGAAAAAGGAAAAGTTGGAGAAAAACATCACACACATCCCAAGCCGACTTTCTCCACAAACCCACGCAGCTCCAAACTTTAAAGTAAAGGCTCAAATTGTTGAGCATCCTGATTGAGCAAACATCCGACTTCGGTATCACTGGTTACGTACACAATTTCAGTAAGACGAATGCATCTCCAAAATTATGGCTACTTTAATGTATTATCCAGATTTTCCCCCTGTTTCTCTCCCTTTCTCCCTTTTCCATTCACATTTTTCTTCCTACAAAATGCACATAGGTCTGTTCTTCCTTGTACCCCAGTCAGGCCTGGCTTTGAAATGCATTTCAATCTCTCAACACAGACTGCTTTCATTGCATTTAGAGTCCCACTAAGGCCCAGCTTTAAAAGCTACTGATTCTTTTTTTCTTTAGCCTTCCTCACAAAGGAAGGGTATTTTGTAAATTACCAGCTCGTTCAGATCAACAAAAGGTACTTTCATAGAAAGCCCCATTTGATTTTGCTCAAATTTGATTACAAGGATGGAGAAAAGGAAAGGAAGTCAAAAAGAAAAACCCCAGATGGCTTTTTCATTCATCTCAGTGAATGAGCTTTATCTGTGCCTTTTGAAACTGTAGCAGTGGAAAAGCATTTCTGTTGGCTTAAAAAACTTGACAAAAATTATTGGTTTGCCATTTCTCATGTAACAGCCATTGGGAACTGGATGAAAAGACTTTTTCATGGGATCGCCTGCTTGGATCAAAATAATGGAGATTAGGTATTTCATTATAAATTACAGTGGGAGATAGAGCAGGCTGTCATATTAATAGCAACCTGCTCATGGCCTTCAATGGTAGCTATTCTCCTAGACAAAGGACCAAGGGGGTTGTCTATTGAACTTGTACTTTAGGCCTGATCAATTTTCTATCATCAAGGCAAAAGGTGAGATGACTAACAAAGGAATTCACACATGAGTGACCTCATAAGCCTACAGATAAAACAGCTTAAAGAAGCAAAATACATCCTGAAATTATGGATGATAAACTATATAAAGAAGAAGAAGACAGAGTATGAGAGCGGGAAAGGAAAGAGCAATGGTCTATAATTCTCCTCTCTCTTCTTGGCCAAATGGACACATTAAAAGCTACTTGTTTTCAGCTGCAGATAATTGCAGTGTTTGGTTTGCAGTGGTCGGCTTTAAATCCTTCAGCCCATTTTTTTTTCCCTCAGCACAGCTCCAGTCATTTCACTCGCTATTAACAACGGCATTGTGTTCAAGACAAAGCTTCCACCAAGAGTCACACTTGAAAATAAAAACTAAAAAGAATCACAAGCAACACAGGCTTCAAGATATTACACAGTAGAATGTGCGTTCGTTATTTGCTTCAGGTTACCAGCCTCTCGCCTGCCTCTCCTGCACTTTCTTGGAACCTAAAGCATTTCAAAGACTAAGCTATACCTGAAACTAAAAGACACCTAATCTTAACGAAGCATAATGAAACATGCGATTCAATGAAGATTCTTTCAGAAGAGAGTGATGATAAAATACTAATCCAAAGGACCATCTGTGCAGGACAGGTGATTAATTTTCATCCAATCGCAAGGAATAATTTAGATTCCAAATTGAAGTTGGCCAAATCACTGTAGAAACTGCTAAAATTTTCTTCTCTGTTACATTTCCATGGAATTTTCTTCAACCTTCCTTTAAAAAAAAATAATTGGGATTTCTGCCCTCTAGCCTTATTGTTCCTTGAATTCAGGATGGTAATAGAGAATTTATGTTCCAGAGATAAAACCCAGGCTACCAAAGGTTGCTATTACCTGGAGATATGGATACAGTGTAAGACTTTCTGCATACTACATAAAGCTAATGCAAAGTAAAAAAAAACGTGAGCAGGACACAGTTTTACTGTGCTGCATTTTTTAAAGCCAAAGAGTAGTGTAAGATTATTAATGTAAAAGGACTTTCAACTGCCTAAAAGCTTGAGAAAATACCATAAACATCACCCATGACAGCAGTTGTCAAAATAAGGCTATCTCTGAAAGGCACTCTTGACAGGAGTAATGATCCCTAGGTCTTGGGCACAAGCAGTATTAGTACACACTCACATATTTAGTAGTGATGACATAAGGAATCTGGTCATTTACATGTAGTTCAATAAAACAGGATATAATATAATCTGAGGTATATATACAAATGACTCTACATTTCATAAAATTGTACTTACCTTGTTTTTTAGAAGAACCCTGCTTCCCTCAACTCTTTTAACTATTCAGAGAGACCCCAAATTCAAAGTTATTGAAGAGAAATTAAACAACATTGGTGGAAGCCAGTGTAAAGAAATCTCTTCCCACTATTGGTGTAAATGTGGATGGGTATCAATTTTCCAGAGGGTAACTGGACAGCATTCTTAAAAAGTTTGAAAGCGGAGCACCTGGGTGGCTCAGTAGGTTGAGCATCCGACTCTTGATTTCAGCTCAGGTCATGATCCCAGGGTCATGGGATCAAGCCCCGTGTTGGGCTCCATGCTCTGCTTAAGATTCTCTCGATTCTCTCTCCCTCTCCCCTTCTACCCCTCTCCCCAGCTTGTGGTCTCTCTCTCTCTCTCTTAAAAAAGAAATTGAAAGCCTTCATAACTCTTGACCTAGTTATTCCACCTCTAGGAATCTTCCCAGTAGAAACTATCAAAAATGCAGATAAAGATTTTTTTTTCCATGAAGACACTTATACAGTGAGTCAGACAGTAATAGGATAGTGACTAGGACTACAAGTTCTAGAGCGAGTAGCTGAGTTCCAATTACAGCCTGACCAACTTCCAGTTACAACCTTGTAACGTTGTAATTAACCTCCCTGTCTCAGTTTTCTCACCTGTGAAATGTGGATCTCAAAAGTGTGTTATGAGAATTAAATGAGTTAATATATACAGAGCATTTAAAAAGTGACTAACACATACTAAGTACTGAATAAGTATTAGGTATTATCTGGAAACAAATAATTAAGGTAACAAATCTGTAAAATTGTTAACTAAATTGTGATAAATACAATAGAATGCAATATGCCCATTCAAGATCATGTTTCTTAATAACATGCAAAAACACTCATACTGAGTAAAAAAATTCAGTATTCAAAAATCTCTATGTGATATCAAATATACCCATACAATATTTATGTGCGTTAAAAGTGGCAATAGTATTTATCCTCAAATAATGTAGAACTAGGAGGAGCCCCAAAGAGCATGCAGCATTTATTTAATACAGGTAGGCTAGGCTATGGGGAAAGTCAGAATCTATACTAAAGTTCATCTTCGTGCTCAACCCTAAGATCTAGAAATGAGATGTGCTTCAACAACCGGGAAGTAAGCTTACACTCTAAAATGCAAAAAAAGTAAAATCTAAGTATAATAGATCCACGAAATTCCCACCCAAAGAAGCTGTCAGTATGTGGGTTACCAAGGGCATTTGATGACAGGGAATGCAGCAAAATGACTCAGGGATAAACTTGGGAAGATACACACATGCCAACGTATACAGGATGTGTGTAACACAAACAGCTTTGATTCAGTTGGGGGCAAAGGACAAGGTCAAGGAATCATAAACATAAAAAGTTTCAACAACAGGGCCAGAGGAGTGGCCTAATCAATTGCAGCGGCTGCTAAACATAGAGACTGTAGGGTGCAGCCAAGTTAAGGACTCACTATGGGAATGTGTAGAAAAGGGAGTAAAGCATTTGTTGGTTTCCCTCCTCCTAGCCATAGGGAGCTAGAACCTGAAGACAGAAAGGGAGGTGTATGGAAGAGTAGAATCTCTGCTCCTTGCTGAGCCTTTAGTCAAGCCTGAATTAGGGGATGGGGAAAGGATAGGGAAATGGGGAAGCCTAGTATTTATTTGAGCTGTGCTAGTCTTTAGTAACAAAAAGTGACTGGAAAATTACCAGAATCTCCCAAGATATTATTAAGAGGCAGGAATGTGACAGAGCATAGTTGAAGGTGAAGAAAACAAAACCAAATTCAGATTACTCAGTACATGACTTACACGTGTATTATGCCTTTGTTGCAAAAAAAAAAAAAAAAAAAAAAAAAAGTGTCAAAGCTAAGGGCTAGGCTTTTCAAGAAATTTCAATTAATAAGAAGCAATGTTCAAAAATATAAAAATGCCATATGATCCAACAATTCCACTTCTGGACATATATCCAAAAAGAACTGAAAGCAGGGACTCAGACAAATACTTGTCCATTCACATTTAGACCAACATTATTCACAGTGGCCAAAAAGTAGAAGCAACTCAAGTGTCCATAGACAGATGAATGGACAAACAAATTGTGGTATATTCAATGGAATATTATCCAGTCTTAAAAAGGAAATTCTCATACATGCTGCAACATGGATGAATCTTGAAGATATGCTTAGTGAAATAAGCCAGACACAAAAGCACAAATATTGTATGATTCCACTTATACAAAGTACTTAGAGTAGTCAGACCCACAGAGACAAAGAGTAGAATGGTGGTTGCCAGAAGCTGGGGTAGAGGAAGAATTTGGAGTTATTGTTTAATGGGTACAGACTGTCAGTTTTGCAAGATAAAATGAGTTCTGAATATGGACAGTGGTGATAATTGCACAACAAAGTGAATGTACTTAAAACCACTGAACTGTACACATTAAAATGGTAAATTCATGTTATGTATATTTTACCACAATTAAAAGAATACTATGGGTAAATAAATAAGAATATTAAAATGTTGCTTCCTGAACTCAACTCTTTTATCTTACTATCATCCAATGGCAAGGAGAGGAGAGAGAAAAGGAAAGGGAGGGGACGAGGGAGGGAGATACAGTGAAAGAGAGAGAAACAGAGAGACAGGGAGAGAGGGGAAAGGGAAGGCCTGCTATATGCAGTTGTGCAATCTGTATACTTCATCCAGAAGCCATGGGGGGAAAAAGAAGGTAAAATCCAGCCGGAAGTTAATGGTGACCAAGTGGTATATCCAGGGACTAGAGTTCAACAGTTGGGAGAAAGGGCACAATTTTGTAACTTACACACCCAGAAAGAACATCTTTTATTAATCTGAAGCATGACATTGTATGTGCTGAAGCCTTGGAAGGGAGCCAGACTGGTATGTGGACAGATTAAGAATAATCATTTAGATTGAGTGGCAGAGTTCGTTATGTGCTCTTTTTTTAAGTGTTATTTTTTATTTATTTTTGAGAAAGAGCATACGAGTGGGGGTGGGCGGGGGTATGCAGAGAGAGAGGGAGAGAAAGAGAATCCCAAGCAGGCTCCACACTGTCAGTGCAGAGCCTGATGGAGCCTGACTCGGGGCTCAAACTCATGAACCATAAGATCATGACCTCAGCCAAAATCAAGAGTCGGATGCTTAACCAACTGAGCCCCAGTGACATACTCTTTTTTTTTTTTTTAATTTTTTTTCAACGTTTTTTATTTATTTTTGGGACAGAGAGAGACAGAGCATGAATGGGGGAGGGGCAGAGAGAGAGGGAGACACAGAATCGGAAACAGGTTCCAGGCTCCGAGCCATCAGCCCAGAGCCTGACGCGGGGCTCGAACTCACCGACCGCGAGATCGTGACCTGGCTGAAGTCGGACGCTTAACCGACTGCGCCACCCAGGCGCCCCAGTGCTCTTTATAAATGAATTGGCCACCAATTCCCTGGGATAACCTTCTGCCTGGGACTTTCATCACTGTCCTCTTCACATGCCCTTCCTTGCCGTCAATAAAACCAGCATTACATCATACACCAAAGCATATGATATGACATGAGTAAAATAATATGTAATATATAATTTGGCTTCTCTAAATGAGACAACATAAATTAACTCCAGGTCTAAAACACGTGCTCTTCACTTTTCAGAACTGTAGGGAACACTGTTCTTACAACCAATTCTCTAAGGATGGTATTTAAAATTTACATTCCAAACCCTGACTTTCCACCCAAACTAATGCCATACTTCAGGTAAAGCTACAGGACATTTTTAAGCATATCCAAAATATCTCTTTGCCCCATCGCATCAAAAATAGCTCCCTTTCCTAACTTCTCTGATTCTGTTCATGTGTGACCCAAAGTGCCCAGACACACAACATTGGCAATATATTTGAATCCTTCTTTTCTTTTGCACCTTACAGTCAATCACATGGATCCATTTTCTCCTTGATATGTTATATCCAGACCTCCCAGGTCTTTCCTAAGGTCGTATATAGTTCTGAAAATGTAATCGTTTCTCAGGGCTCTTTATTTGATACTCTTGTCTTCTCTCTCTATGGCCTCATTCAGGAAAAGCAGTGATTCCCTTGATTAACTCTCACTGTCTATCAACTTGCTCATTTATCTTTCTTGAAATTCTTCCTCTATGGCTTCTTGGACTCCAACCACTTACTTCCTTGATTCTCCAATCCCTTCCATTCTGTGTTCCTGACTCCACCACCTTCAATGAGGGACTCTCCCTCATCTCTAAAAAACTCTTTGACTTAATCCTCTTCATACCACACATCCCTGGCCACTTCTCCTGCTTCAGGATCACCTATGATGCGTATGCTAATGACTCCCAGATCCACTCTCCAGCACTAGTCCTAAAGCTAGCTCAATTTCAAGTTGTCTTCCACAACTCTGTAGGGAATGAGGGAGCAAGTGAGAGAGTGAGAGTGGGTGAGAAGGGGAAAGAGAAAGAGGGATAGGGAAAGAGAGAGAGGAGAGAGAGAGTGGGTGTGTAAGTCCAAACATGAATTCTTCCCTTTCTATAGTGGTAAAATGCAACACTCAGTTTCTCCAGCAACAAATGCTCATCCTTGTTGGTTCTTCTGTCTCAGCCTCTAATTAATTACCAAAACCTTTGAATTACATCTTACAAATTTCTCTACGGTTTCTTCCTTTCTTCTCAAACACATTCCTATTACTCTAATTAGGATCTGAAGCAGCTCTGACTTATGCAACTATAGTAACCTTGAGACTAGGCCCCTCCCTCATCCTCCACCTGGCCATTACAATAATGTTCTTAAAGGAAACATCTACCCATGTCACTGCTTTAATTAAACCTTTAAAGGTACTCCATGCTACAGAGCCTTGCTAACCAAAATGCATCACCCGGAACCTTGTTAGAAATGAAGAAAATGGGAAAACAAAAAAAGAAAGAAAGAAATGCAGAAATTGAGATCCTTCTCCAGGTCTACTGAATCAGATCTACATCTTAACAAGATCTCCAGGTGATTCAGATGTCCATTCACCTTTGAGAAACACTGGTCTAAAGAATAAGGTACTATTATAGCTTCACCCATAGGGCCTTCAAAAACTTCACAAACTGGTGCCCATATATCTGCCCAATTTCAACTTCAGCCCCTTCCCCTCCACACCACCTTCCCCTCCACACCACCTTTCCTGCCTTGGGGCCTTTGTACAAGCCATCCTTTGCCAAGAACACCCTTCCCTACTTCACCTGGCAATATCTGATTCATCTCTTAAGACTTGGCCAAAGTGTCACATCTTACAATCTATCAAGACCAGAAGTTTTATTTCAAGAGAATAAAAAAGAATAGGCAATGTTAGAATACAGTGTCTGTACTAAACATAAAGTATTTTTATGAAAAGAATTTTTTTCAATTTTATGTGTGTAGATGCATAGTGGTCATGATCTACAGTACATTTCTTACTGCAGATAAAAAGCAAAAATTCCTTCTCTAAGTTCAGAGGTTTTGTCAGAAGGGCCTCAGAGTTTTGCCATGTGTGCATACCTCTTTATAAAACTGATTGGATTTTATAAAAGTATATTTTTGTATGTCTGTTTCCCCATCATACCATTGGTTCCTTCAGGGTGAGCTACGACTTTTCTATCTTTGAAAACCCAAATACTAGTACAATCAATGTTTTTTGGATGAATGAATGAGTGAATGAATGAATAACAGTATTAATGAAATAAGTCCACTATTGTTCAAGAAAAGATCAATAGTTTCTTATGTTGAGGCAGGGAGTAACAGAGAGACAAGAGTCACACCTTTGGGAGGTGGTCCAGGGTCCAAGAAAAGGCTGTGAGCTTCAGCTAAACTGACTCCAGTTTTGAGTCCCTATTTTGTCCCTTATGACTGTGAAACCTTGAACAACTTACCTACCCTCACAGAGTCTCAACTTTCTCCTCTGAAAAATGGTTATATTATATATTCAATTTTCCAGGTGAGATAATGTTACATGAAGTGCTAACCACATTCTCTAGAACATAGTGAGTACTCTGTAATTCTGTATTGGATCGGAATTAAATATGATAATATCTACCATACATCTGTTACATTGTAGGAATTCATGAATAGTAATGACTGTAGCTGGGCAATTTACTGGGGTTTTTAATATGGCAGAATAACCTATTGAAAATAATTAATAAAATAATCTCATTTTACATAATAATTATAAATGTTTGTATAAATTTATATAAATATTTATGTAAAGAATAAATAAAATAACTTCTTATTTTAACTAGGGAGAAAAAAGGGAACTCCCATCCCCAATAAGAGAGTATCTTACTTTATTTACTTTCTCTATAGCACATATAACTTTTAGCTATTATATAATCGTTACTTGTGTATTATGTTTATTATTTAGCATCTGTCTCCTCAGCCAGAATATAGGCTATGAAGACACAAATTGTTTAGAGTAGGAACCAGTGAAAGAAGTAGAGATATATAACCTGCACTGGAGGAACCCCTAGAGGACTCTACAAACAGAGATGCAGATACACAGCCATGGACATCGACTATGATACAAGTGTGGAGATAGATGCGGAGGTAGCTGTGGATGTAGATGCGGGTACAGATGTAGATGCATCTTCTCTCATGGAGAAGGGCAATAGATTTGGTCTATATAGCTCCTTAAGTCAAACTGAAATTAATGAACAAAAGCTACAGAGAAAAATTTCGTATCAACATTTTAAAAAGTTTCTAATATTAACATGGTCCAGACAAGGAACAAAGTCATTTAGGGGTTGATCCCTAACACTTATAGTGTTCAGACAGAAACTAAACTGCTGTTTGGGTTGAAGGTTATAAAGAGAACACAAGTATTGTTTCATTTACCTAGATGTGTGTCAAGAAATACAAAGGGGCTACCTGCAAAAAAAGTTAGTCTGCCACAGTTTCATGAATGGTTGTTAAATAAGAAATGCCCTTTTTTGTTCTTTTATCTCTGTGGTAAGGATCTCACTGATGTCTTCTATTCTTTTCTCAAGTCCAATGAGTATCCTTATGATTGCGGCTTTAAATTCCCCATCAGGCATGTTACTTACATCTATTTCGCTTAGATCTCTGGCTGTATGAAGTGCCGAATCACTATATTGTACACCTGAAACTTGTATTACACTGTATGTTAACTGGAATTTAAATAAAAACAAAGAAAAACAAAAAAAGTCTACTAAGATGAAGATTCCTTAAAAAATTAAAAATAGAAATCCATATGATCCAGTAAATTCCACTACTGAGTATTAATCCAAAGAAAACAAAAACACTGATTTGAAAATATATATGCACCCTTATGTTTATTACAGCATTATTTACAATTGCCAATATACAAAAGCAACTTGTGTCCAATTGATAGATTAATAGATAGAGATGTGGAATGGAATATTACTCACCCCATCACCATCTGCAACAACATGGATGGACTTAGAGGGTATTATGCTAAGCAAAATAAGTCAGACAGAGAAAGAAAAATACCGTATGATTTCACCTATATGTGTAATCTAAAAAAGCAAAACAAATGAACAAACAAACCAACGAACTAAAAGAGAAGCAAGGCTCATTAAATACAGAGAATAAACTGGTGGTTGCCTGAAGGGAAGAGATGGGAGGGTGAGTGAAATAGGTGAAGGGGATTAAGAGGTACAAACATCCAGTTATAAAATAAAAGTCACATGATTTCGGCTCAGGTCATGATCCCAGGGTTGTGGATGGAGCCCTGCGACAGGCTCCACACAGTGTGTGGAGCTTAAGATTCTGCTTAAGATTATCTCTCTCCCTCTGCCACTCTCCCCTGCTCACACATGCTCACTCTCTCTCTGTCTCTCTCTAAAGTAAAAATAGATGAATGAATAAAAATAAAAGTCACAGGGATGGGGGTGCCTGGGTAGATCAGTTGATTAAGCAATCAATTCTTGGTTTTGGCTCAGGTCATGATCTCATGTTTCATCAGTTTGAGCCCTGTGTCAGGCTCTGCGCTGATAGCATGGAGCCTGCTTGGGATTTTCTCTCTCCCTCTCTCTCTGCCCCTCCCCCACTCATGTTCACGTGCACTCCCTCTCTCTCTCTCTCTCTCTGTCTCTCTCAAAATAAATAAATAAACAAACATTTTTTTTAATCATGAGGATACACAAATGAACTACTGGGACCTCATCAAAATAAAAAGCTTCTGCACAGCAAAGGAAACAATCAGCAAAACTAAAAGGCAACCAATGGAATGGGAGAAGATATTTGCAAACCACATATCAGATAAAGGGTTAGTATCCAAAATCTATAAAGAACTTACCAAACTCAACACCCAAAAAACAAATAATCCAGTGAAGAAATGGACAAAAGACATGAATAGGCATTTCTCCAAAGAACACATCCAGATGGCCAACCGACACCTGAAAAAATGCTCCACATCACTCATCATCAGGGAAATACAAATCAAAACCACAGTGAGACACCACCTTACACCTGTCAGAATGGCTAACATTAACAACCCAGGCAACAAAAGATGTTCGCGAGGATACGGAAAAAGAGAATCTCTTTTGTATTGTTGGTGGGAACGCAAGCTGGTGCAGCCACTCTGGAAAACAGTATGGAGGTTCCTCAAAAAATAGAACTACCCTATGACCCAGCAGTTGCACTACTAGGTATTTATCCAAGAGATACAGGTGTGCTGTTTTGAAGAGACACATGCACCCCCATGTTTATAGCAGTGTTATCAACAATAGCCAAAGTATGGAAAGAGCCCAAATGTCCATCGAAGGATGAATGGATAAAGAAGATGTGGTATATATATATATATATATATATATATATATATATATATATATACACACATATACATACAATGGAGTATTACTCGGCAGTCAAAAAGAATGAAATCTTGCCATTTGCAACTACGTGGATGGAACTAGAGGGTATTATGCTAAGCAAAATTAGTCAGAGAAAGACAAATATCATATGCCTTCATTCATATGAGGACTTTAAGACACAGAACAAATGAACATAAGGAAAGGGAAGCAAAAGTAATATAAAAACAGGGAGGGGGACAAAACATAGGAGACTCTTAAATATGGAGAACAAACAGAGGGTTACTGGAGGGGGTGTGAGAGGGGGGATGGGCTAAATGGGTAAGGGGCACTAAGGAATCTACTCCTGAAATCATTGTTTCACTATATGCTAACTAATTTGGATATAAATTAAAAAAATAAAATTAAAAAAATCATGGAGATAATGAGGCACCTGGGTGGCTCAGTCAGTTAAGCATCTGACTCGGTTTTGGCTCAGGTCATGATTTCTTGGATTCATAAGTTCAGGCCTTGTGTTGGGCTCTGTGCTGACAGCACAGAGCCTGCTTGCAATTCTCTCTCTCCTTCTCTCTCTGCCCCTTCTCCTCTCTCAAAATAAATAAATAAAACTTAAAAAAAATCATGGGATAAAAAATAGAGCATAAGGAATATAGTCAATAAGATTGTAATAACATTGTATGGTGACATGGTTAACTACACTTACCGTGGTGAACATAGTATAATGTGTAAAACTGTCAAATCACTATGCTGTACACCTGAAACTATCATAACATTGTATGTCAACTATACTTCAATTAAAAAATGTTTAGATAAAAAAGATAAATGCCTACTAATGGTAATAACAGAATAACAAGCAAGCTTATAGATGCTCTGCAGTTCTGCTCAACTTCAGTTCTTAAGCAAATTTACTTAATGTTGTATGCCTTGAACACATTTAAATATTAAGATGTTAGAAAAATATAAAGCTCCATTACTGGTACTCCATTAATAACAAATTGAAGTAATTTCAATATTTCTATCATCTAAAAAGGATCTTGTCAAGAAAATAATATAAATAAAATTGAAATGGATGTGCTCAATCTACCAGGGAATAAAAATTTCAACAATTGAAGAAACATTATAAATTATAAATATAAATATAAAATTATAAATACTTGCTATGCTCATTAAAATCACCTTATCAACCATTAAAGTAGGTCTTAAAGGATCTCTACTTGGTAGCATTTTCTTAGTCTAGTTTGGGATGCTTTGTGAATTTCAAAGTAATAAAACTTATTTCCTTGAAAATGTTACATAACTCAAACTATTTAAGTTAATTTTGCAATCAGTCTGATTTAACAAACTGTCCCAATCAAAATTCAAAACACTTCTATTTACGTTAATGGCTAATAGTGATACCAATCAAGGCAGAGTTATTTAAACAATGAAACAACTTTGGTGTCAGAGCAAAATCAAATTGATTTGGAAACACAGATAGCTATATGTTATGATAGCTGTATATACTAATGCTACCTGCATACATCTTAGATAAATTGTATTTATTAACAAGAATCACGAGTTGTCAGTACGGGCATGATCTAGCATCTGCCCATCCCTACAATACCATCTCCCAAAGCTCTTTCCCTTGCCCACTTGCCTCTTGACACCCTGGTAATATTTTTCTTCTTATAATACATAAATTTATGCTAGAGCCTCTGCCTAGAATGTTCTTTCCGCAGCTCTTCTCATGTCAAACTCATTCTTATCCTACCAATTTCTCTTTTGATGTCCACACCTCAGAAAACATTTCCTTGATATTCCAGCACCCATCCTGCCCTATGTAAACTGCTGCTCTCCATCTCCCTCTCAGAATTTTTTTTTAATGTTTATTTATTTTTGAGAGAGGGAGACAGAGAGCGAGCAGGGGAGGGGTAGAGAGAGAGGGAAGCACAGAATCCAAAATAGGCTCCAGCCTCCGATCTGTCAGCACAGAGCCCAACACGGGACTCAAACCCACAAGCTGTGAAATCATGACCTGAGCGAAAGTTGGATGCTTAACCGACTGAGCCACCCAGAAGCCCCAACCCTCTCAGAATCTTGTTTGTGGCCTTTATGGTGCCTGTCTCAAATTACTATTTACTATAGCTTATTTTTTTTATTCTGTATTCACTCTATTGTAAACTCCATGGGGAAGGAACCATGTGTGTCTCATTCATTCCTATGTCCCTAAAACTCAATACAGAGTTGAATACTCAGTAGAAATTCAGTATATCTACACTGAATGAATGAAGAAATGAATGAATATAACAAAACTATAGTCATTCCTCAATTTCAAAGGTGGTGGACCACCTTTGACCACACACACACACACACACACACACACACACACACACACAGAAATCTTACCTGAACCTCTATACTACAAAATGATGCTGAGAAAGTAAAATAGTATTTAAATTAATTCAACTAAATTATTGCTTCTGGCAGACAATATCACTCATAAAAAGTGAGACACACCTCAAACTGAAAGCATTTTATTAATTCTTCCTGGTCAAGTATAAATAGAAACGTATGTCCCACCTAGGGTTTGCCACTTACAACAAGGGGAGCCAGGTTAAAGAGGTGGCAAGGCCAGGAGATGGCCCTACTCTGACAGAGACACAGATGCGACAGTGCAGTCCTCACACTAAATGCTGACATTGATCTTGATGATGGTGATGATAACGACGATGATGACAACAATGATAGGAGCAACATTTGTCAAGCATTTGCTATGCGCCAGATAGTGTTCTAAGTGCTTGGCATATACTAGATCCTTTAGTTCTTACAACAACCTTACAGCTATCCCCACTTCACATATGAGAACTTCCAAGGCTTCGTCAATTAGAGCAAGCACTTGAATTTACAAAATGTCACACAGTTAAGAAGAGTAAGAGCTGAGATTTAATCCTAGGTACTTTGATCCTATATGCCCACATTTATCTCTATTAAAGAAAAACCAAAATATTCTGTTTGAATATACCACTAGACCAAACACTCATAGTCACGCAAAAAAACTTACACTGTCCTGACTTACCTGAAATGCTCTGACCTGAAACAAACTTAAGCTTTCTTCATGTCTTTATGCCATGACCTTACAGCTTCCTAGACAATCAGCTATAAACAAGTTCATTATGCAATGAAAAGGAGTGAGTTTTTAGTAACCAATCACAAGAGAAAACAATATACTTACTGTACTCACTGCAGTAACTACCGAAAGCCCAGCTCCAATCACTGGTAGCAGTCAGCTTCTCGCTCAATAAAATATTCATATCAAGCAAAGCTCTCTGAATTTTCTTTTGACATTTCTAAGTATGTAAAAATATTTTAAGACATACCAAGAAGAAAGTGTACCTTATATGGTAATAAGCATAAAATAATGAAACAGGACCTGCCAGGACTTTGCAGCCATGGGGGATGCTCACATTTCTTATTGGGGAAATCCACACTGGTTTAGCTCCAATAACAAGGTTATTTTTTTACCAAATGGATAAGAGTAACACTTTCCTGAGTATCCCAGAAGGACAGACAACACAGAAATAGACCAAAATAAAATATCAGATGGCCAGAACAAAAACTACTTAGATAAGAGAGAGGGGAAGGAGAGAAAGAAGGTGAGAAAGAAGGAAAAGACATGCACTGTCATGTGAGTCAACAAATAGAGCAGGCAGCCAACATTTTGCAAAACATCTTTAGAGAAAATTAAAGGCACCTTGGTAATACTACTTATAGAGATTTTGAATTCAGGGGTGCCTGGGTGGCTTAGTTAGTTAAGCATCTGACTTCACCTCAGGTCATGATCTTAGTTGTGAGTTTGAGCCCCGCGTCAGTCTCTGTGCTGGCAGCTCAGAGCCTGGAGCCTGGTTCAGATTCTGTGTCTCCATCTCTGCCCCTGCCCTGCTCATGCCTCTGTCTCTGTCTGTCTTTCTCTCAAAAGTAAATAAACATTAAAAAAAATTAAAGATTTTAAATTCAGGGGAATTTGAGATAAATAGGAAGTACCAGAAAATAGTATTCTATTAGTTTTCTGTGCCTACTGTCACAAATGACCACAAATTTGGTGGCTCAAAACAATAGAAGTTTATTCACTGCAGTTCTGGAGGCCAGAAATCTGAAATCAGTATCACTGGACCTAAAACAAATTGTTGGCGTAACTGCATTCCCTCCAGAGATTCCAGTGGAGAATCCACTCCTTCCTTCTTCTAGTTTCTTGTGGCTGCCAGCACTTCTCAACTTGTGGTCACATCACTCTGATCATCTAAGGCCAGCATTGTGAACCTTGCTCTGTGTATATAAAACTTCTTCTGCCTCCCTTCTATAGGGATTGTTTTTCATAATACTTTAAATTATTCTGGAAATTAAAGCCAGCATAATTACTGTAGTTTAATTCATAAAAGTTTTTTTAAATTAATTCTATTAATTGTATCTAATTTTATTCCATAACCTGTGTTCAATCAATCTTGAAAAAAGAATCTTTCCTGTCTTTATTGAATTCTAGGCTGAAGTGCCAATTCAAATACACTTATGTAGGAGAAGAAAGAGAGGGCTTCTCTTTTCTATTTTATTAGAATCCCAGGAAAAATGCTCTCATAGGCCAAAATAAGCAAGAAAGACAGCTTTTTCTGATTGGAGCAGGGAAGAAGAATCTTCAATCTACTACCAAAAGAAGAAAGGAAGGTGTGCTGGGCAGATAAAAACCACAGAAGTCCAGTGCACTCTATGCCAGACCACACACACCTATTATAATACACCCATCCCACATATACACATACTCACAACAGAAAAGTACTCACTCCTCCCACAAGCGCAACAATCCAAAGCTGCGTCTTCTTTCTGCATCTAGCCAGAAGTTCAAAATCTGAAGGTAATATAGGCTTTCCTTCTTTAGATCCAGGCATGTCTCCTCTTGACCTTGTCCTCTTTAGCTCAGTGTCTAGCCCAGTGGTTAAAAGCATCAGACTGCCTCAGCTGAAATCATGGCTCCACCTCTTAACAGTGTGTGATTTGGGACAAGTAACCCAACTTCTCTGTGTCTTAGTCTACTCATTTATAAAATGGGAATACTGGTAGTATCTACTTCATAGAGTTGTTTTAAGCATTTAATCAGAGAAAATGTATGAAACACAAAAAGTAAGCATTCAATAAGTGTTAGGTGCTGTGGTTGTTATCATTTTAGATGATACAGATACAACATTAAACAAAACAGCAACTCCATAGAACTCAGGGAACTCAAATTCTAGCAGGGGAAATAGAAAAATTAGACAATTAAACAAACAAATAAATAAGACCCTCTTAATTTCTGACTTAGCTTTTCAAACTCAGAATGAAGCCTTTATCTCTTTTTTCACTTACCTGGCTATTGTTGAACATTTAAATTGAGGTGAAGCTCTTTACAGTGATGTGAAGGTTGTGCAAAATAAATCAAGTAAAAAGAGGAGGCAGAACAGTATATACTGTATGGTAAAAACCCTGATTATAGTAAATACACATATACATTATAAATACCTTTGTTTCTGCATTAAAATGGCAGAAAGGATATACAGACTGCTAATAATTACTGGCAAGTTAGAGAGTTGGCAAAGACTTTTTTTACTTTTCTAAGTAAACATGTAATATTATTTTAATGAAAAAATGTTTATAAAATTTTAATCTAAAAGATTCTGATGGTTAGGATTGAGAAAAACAATCAAAATCTATTTAATCGTGCATACTATTATAGCCCTTTGTAAGAATTAAGCTTGTTTCTTTCATGTATGTATGTTAAAACTAAATCTTCAAAGTTTACTGAGCACCCTTCCTCCTAAACCCTTATTATCTTTTTACGCAATAATAGCAACATACTGTCTTTCATTTAAAAGACAATTGTTTGGGGTGCCTGGGTGGCTCAGTCAATTATGCGTCCAACTTCTGCTCAGGTCATGATCTCACAGGTTGTGGGTTTGAGCCCCGCATCGGGCTCTGTGCTGACAGCTCAGAGCCTGGAGCCTGTTTTGGATTCTGTGTCTCCCTCTCTCTATGCCCCTCCCCCACTTGCAGTCTGCCTTTCTCCCTCTCAAAAATAAATATTAAAAAAATTGTTAAAGAAATGTTCAACATGATACACCAATAAGAGAAAGGATTTTTTAAAAAAACAAGATTATTTCAGTAGATGCAGAAAAAACATTTGACAAAGTACAATATCCATTCATGATTTAAAAAACCCTCAACAATGTAGGTTTAAAAGGAACATACCTCAACATTATAAAGGCCATATATAAAAAACCCACAGTGAACATCATGCTCAATGGCAAAACACTGAGAGCATTTCTCCTAAGATCAGGAACAAGACGAGGATGTTCCTTGTCACCACTTTTATTGAAAATAGTTCTGGAAGTCCTAGCCATAGTAATCAGAACAAAAAAAAGAAATAAATGGTAAGTAAGAAGTAAAATTTTCACTATTTGAAGATGACATGATACTATATATAGAAAACCCTAAAGACTCTACCAAAACACGACTAGAAATGATAAATGAATTCAGGAAGGACATAGGATACAAAATCAATGTACAGTTGTATTTCTATACAATAACAGTGAAACAGCATAAAGGGAAAGCATGAAAACAATCCCATTTACAATCAAACCAAAAATAATAAAATACTTAGGAATAAACTTAACCTAGGAGATGAAACACCAGTGCTCTGAAAACTATAAAACACTGATGAAAGAAATTGAAGATGACACAAATAAATGGAAAGGTATTTCATGCTCATGAACTGGAAAACAAATATTGTTAAAACGTCTATACTACCCAAAGTAATCTCCAGACTTAATGCAATCCTTATCAAAATACCAACACATTTTTCACAGAACTAGAACAAATAATCTTAACTTATTATGGAACCACAAAAGATCCCAAATAGCCAAAGCAGTCTCAAAAAGAAGGGACAAAACTAGAGGTATCAAGTCACAGATTTCAAGATATACTACAAAGCTCTAGTAATCAAAACAGTATGGTACTGGTACAAAAAACAGTGATCAATGGGACAGAATAGAAAGCCCATAAATAAACACTTATGGTCAATTAATCTTTGACAAAGGAGACAAGAATATGCAATGGGAAAAACAAATAGTGTTGGAGAAACTGGGCAGCTATATGCACAAGAATGAAACCAGACCACTTTCTCACACCATACACAAAAATAAACTCAAAATGGATCAAAGATTTAAATGTCAAACCTGAAACCATAAAAACTCTAGAAGAGAGCACAGGCAGTAATTTCTCTGACATTGACCATGGTAACATTTTGCTAGATATGTCTCCAGAGGCAAGGGAAACAAAAACAAAACAAAACAAAAAACTATTGGGACTACATCAAAATAAAAACTTCTGCACAATAAACAGTCAACAAAACTAAAAGACAGACAACTACTGAATGGGAGAAGATATTTGCAAATGGCATATCCAATCAAGGGTTCGTATCCAAAATATAAAGAATTTATAAAACTCAACACCAAAAAAAAAAAGTAATTAAAAAATGGACAGAAGACATGAACAGACATTGCTCCCAAGAAGACATCCAGATGGCAAACAGACACATGAAAAGATGCTCAAAATCACTCATTATCATTGAAATGTAAATCAAAATCACAATGAGATATCACCTCACACCTGTTGGAACGGCTAAAATCAAAACCACAGGAGTGCCAGTGTGGCTGTGGGTTCAGTGTCTGACTCTTGATTTTGGTTCAGGTCATGATCTCATGGTTTGTGGGTTTGAGCCCCACATTGGGCTCTGCACTGGCAGTGCAAAGACTACTTGGGATTCTCTCTCTCTCCCTCTATCCCTTCCCCTCCCCTCCTCTCTCTCTCACTCTCTCTCTCTCTCTCTGTCTCTATCTTTGTGTCTCAAAATAAATAAACATTTTTAAAAAGTAAAATAAAATAAAAACACAATAAACAAGTGTTGGCGTGCATACGGAGAAAAAGGAATACTCATGCACTGTTGGTGGGAATGCAAACTGGTGCAGCCACTGTGGGACACAGTAGGGAAGTTCTTCAAAAAATTAAAAATAGAATTACTTCATGATTCAGAGAATCCACTGCTAGGTATTTACCCAAAGAATGTGAAAATATTAATTTGAAAAGATACATGCCCCCTATGTTTATTGCAGCACTATTTACAATAGCCAAATTATGGAAACAGCCCAAGTATCCATCAACAGATGAGTGGATAAAGATGTGATATATTTATACCATAGAATATTACTCAGTTATAAAAAAGAATGAAATTGGGGCGCCTGGGTGGCTCAGTTGGTTAAGCGTCTGACTTCGGCTCAGGTCATGATCTCGTGGCCCGTGGGTTAGAGCCCCGCGTCGGGCTCTGTGCTGACAGCTCAGAGCCTGGAGCCTGTTTCAGATTCTGTGTCTCCCTCTTTCTCTGACCCTCCCCTGTTCATGCTCTCTCTCTGCCTCAAAAATAAATAAATGTTAAAAAAAATTAAAAAAAAAAATGAAATTTTGCCATTTTCAACAACATGAATGGATCTACAGGATATAATACCTAGTGAAATAAGCCAGTCAGAGAAAGACAAATATCATGTGATTTCACTCTTAAATTCCTATGTGGAATTTAAGAAACAAAACAAATGAACAAGGAAAAAAAAAAAAGACAAACCAAAAACAGACTCTTCACTATAGAGAACAAACTGATGGTTATCAGAAGGGAGGTGGATGGGGGATGGGTAAAATAGATGAAGGGGATTAATAGTACATTTATCGAGATGAGCACTGAGTAACGTATAGAATTGTTCAATCACTGTATTATATACTTGACACTAATATAATTAGTTAACTACACTGGAAATAAAAATTTTAAAATATTGTTTACACAACCCAAAAATTGGCTCTTTGGTATCCCACCCAAATGAATATAGGAACTCCTTGTCCTTTTTCTTCAATTTCACTGTGAATCTAAAAATGCTCCAAAAACAGTCTATTTTTAAAAATTACTTGAGGTAGAATTTTTTTAGGTTTTCTACATAGAGAATCATGTCTGCAAATAGTGAAAGTTTGCACTTCTTTCTTGCTGATTTTGATGCCTTTTATTCTTTTTTTGTTGTTGTCTGATTGCCGAGATGAGGACTTCCAATAATATGTTAAATAACAATAGTGAGAGTGGACATCCCTGTTTTGATCCTGACCTTAGAGGAAAATCTGTCAGTTTTTTTACATTAAAGATGATATAAGCTGTGGGTTGTTCATATATCACCTTCATGATAATGAAGTATGTTCCCTCTACCCCTAACTTGTTGAAGGTTTTTATAAAGAATGGATGCTGGACTTTGTCAAATGCTTTTTCTGCATCTGTTGAGAGGCTCATACGGTTCTTATCCTTTCTCTTATTACTAGGGTATATCACTTTGATTTGTGAATATTGAACCATCCCTATGGACCAGGAATAAATCCCACTTGATCATGGTGAATAATTCTTTTCATGTACTGTCGGATTCAATTTGCTAGTATCTTGTTGAGAATTTTTGTATCCATGTTCATCAGGGATATTTGTCTGTAATTCTCCATTTTAGTGGGGTCTTTGTCTGGTTTTGGAGTCAATGTAATGCTGGCCTTGTAAAATGAATTTGGAAGTCTTCCTTCTGTTTCTATCTTTTGGAACAGTTTGAGAAGAATATGCATTAATTCTTCTTTGAAAAAACTGCTAGAAGTGGTACAAGAATTCAGTAAAATCCAGGATACATAATCAATATACAGAAATCTATTGCATTTCTATACACCAATAATGAAGCAGCAAAGAGAAATCAAGAAATCAATCCCATTTACAACTGCACCAAAAACCAGAAGATATTTAGGAATAAACCTAACTAACCAAAGAGATAAAAGATCTGTACCTGAAAACTATAGAACATTTATGAAAGCAATTGAAAAGGACATAGAGAGGAGGGGCCAAGATGGTGGAAGAGCACGGAAGTTTTTTTTGTATCTCTCATCCCTGAAATACAGCCATATCAACATTAAACCATCCTGCACACCTAGAAAACTGATTTGAAGATTAACACAACAATCTGTACAACCTGAACCACAGAACTCAGCAGGTATGTAGTGTGGAGAAGTGAAATGGGGGAGAGAGAAGCTGCGGAGAACAGGGAGCTGCTTTTGCTTGCGGAGAGAGGATGGAGACAGCCGGGGCGGGGGCGGGGGATTGTCGGGGAGAGAGTAAGGAAAAGCATCCCCCTTGCCTGAAAGCAGCTGGAGAGAAAAGAAATAGTACACAAGAGACTGAGCAAGAAAAGGGAGAAAGGAGAAAGGAGAGGGTTTAAATTCCATTAAGACTCTATAAACAGAGGGAGTGCAGAGTCTGAAACTCCACAGCTCAATAGCTGGTGGTGCTCTGGTGGGAAGGGAGAATCCCCAAAACCAGAGATTGAGGTCCAAGGGGTCCTCAGGCCACAAAGGAGTGGTGGTTCCCCTGCTGGGAGGACATTTGGTACAGGCTGCATGGTCACCCACAGGCAAAGGTCCCAAAAGACCACATTCACTGGTGTTGGAACAAAGACATTAAGGGGGAAGCCTAGTGCCAGATGTGTGTTGTGATTTACCTAATCCCTGCTGCTGCTGCTGCTGCTGCTGCTGCTAACAATCACATGAATTTTTTCTGGGACGGGCTGGTACCCAGTCTCTGGGCATTGGCAGCAATATGGTCCCATGAATGATCCTGGGGGCAGATAGGCACCCGGTCATTGCTTAGTGAGATCCTCCACCAGATGGTTTGAGTGGGTCAAAGCCGCAGTCCCTCAGAAGTGAGGGACTAGGAAACACAGCCGCATCTGAGATAAAACATAGGAGGGAGGTGCTGCCTGGCAACCTGATGGCTTGGTCACAGGCAGTGTAAAAGCAGGGAGTGGATGGAGACTGGAGACAAAAGAGGGGTCCATGATTGCCAGCTGGGGAGAACAGAGTCCTGAGACTAGAGACTGGGTAGCTGGGTGACATCATTTTCACCCCTCATGCTCATGCACATACACACCTACAAACACCATAGTACTCCACCCAGTAAGCTAAGCAGTGACATCTAGTGGAGAATGGAGGCATTACACTAAGCCCCACCCAACTGGGCTCTTCAGGAACACCACAAGTCTCTCTGCCTGCTTAGTTTACAAACTATAAAGTGCTTCATAGTTGGACTTCTAGGGGAAAGTGATGCAATTTCAATCACCACATTTCATTCTCTTCATTGGTCCATCTATTCAATTTTTTTCTTTTTCTTTTCTTATTCTTAAATACAGAAAGATAAAAAAATTATTGTGATTTTCAACTTTTATTAAAAATATTTCTTTCATTTTTTCTATTATATCTTTTAATTTTGTAATATTTTCCAAATTCTATTTTACTTCCATCAATTCATTTTATTCTATTTCACTGTATTCAGTTTTTCAAGTTTTCATTTTTCTTTCTTTTCCTTTTTTTCCTTTTTATTCTTTTCTTATCTTTCCCTTTTTTCTCCACTCTATCAAGCTCCTTTCAACAACCAGACCAAAACACACCTAGGATCAGCATCATTTATTTCTTTTGTGTGTGTGTGTGTGTTGCTTCCAATTTTTTAATATTTATTTTTTAACTTATTAAATCTTTTTCTTCCTTCAAAATGACAAAACAAAGGAATTCATCCCAAAAGTAAGAACAGGGGAAACGACAGCCAGGGACTTAATCAACACAGATACAAGCAAGATGTCTGAACCATAATTTAGAATCACGATACAAAGAATACAAGGTGGGGCTGAAAATAGATTGGAATTCCTTTGTGTGGATATAAAAGAAGTAAAAGCTAGTCAGGATGAAATAAAAAATTCTGTAACAGAGCTGCCATCTAGAATGGATGCCACAGCGGCAAGGATGGATGAGGCAGAGCAGTGAATCAGCAATATAGAGGACAAACTTATGGAGAATAATAAAGCAGAAAAAAAGAGGGAGACTAAGGCAAAAGAGCACAATTTAAGAATTAGAGAAATCAGTGACTCATTAGAAAGAAACAACATCAGAATAATAGGGGTCCCAGAAGAGGAAGAGAGAGAAAAAGGAGTAGAAGAGTTATGTGAGCAAATCATAGCAGAAAATTTCCTAGCCTGGGGAAAGACATAGACATCAAATCCAGGAAGGACAGAGGACTCCCACTAGATTCAACAAAAACCAACAATCAATAAGGCATATCATAGTCAAATTCACAAAATACTCAGGCAAGGAAAGAATCATGAAAGCAGCAAGGGGAAAAAGTCCTTAACCTACAAGGGAAGACAGATCAGGTTTGCAGCAGACCTATCCACAGATACCTGGCAGAACAGAAAGTGGAGTGGCAGGATATATTCAATGTGCTGAATTGGAAAAATATGCAGCCAAGAATTCTCTATCCAGCAAGGCTGTCATTCAAAATAGAAGGAGAGACAGTTTCCCAGACAAACAAAAACTAAAGGAGTTCATGACCACTACACCAGCCCTGCAAGAAATTTTAAGGGGGACTCTCTGAGGGGGAGAAAAGACGGAAAAAAAAAAAAGACCAAAAGCAACAAAGACTAGAAAGGACCAGAGGACATCACCAGAAACTCCAACTCTACAGGCAACATAATGGTAGTAAATTCATATCACTCAGTACTCATTCTAAACATCATTAGACTAAATGCTCCAGTGAAAAGACATCGGATAACAGAATGGATAAGAAAACAAGATCCATCTATATGCTGTTTATAAGAGACCCATTTTAGACCTAAAGACACCTTCAGATTGAAAGTAAGGGGATGAAGAACCATCTATCATGCTAATGCTTGACAAAAGAAAGCTGAAATAGCCATACTTCTATCAGACAGTCTAGACTTTAAAATAAAGACTATAACAAGAGATGAAGAAGGGCACCGTATCATAATTAAGGGGTCTATCCACCAAGAAGACCTAACAACTATAAACATTTATACTACAAATGTGAAGAACCCAAATATATAAATCAATCACAAACATAAAGAAACTCATTAATAAAAATGCCATAATAGTAGAGGACTTCAATACCCCACTTACAACAATGGACAGATCATCTAAACAGATAATCAACAAGGAAACAATGGCTTTGAATGACACACTGGACCAGATGGGCTTAACAGGTATATTCAGAACATTTCATCCTAAAGCAGCAGAACATTTCATCCTGTACATTCTTCTCCAGTGCACACGGAATGTTCTCCAGAATAGATCACATACTGGGACACAAATCAGTCCTCAACAAGTACAAAAAGATCAAGATCATATCGTGTATATTTTCAGAACACAACACTATGAAACTCGAAATCAACCACAAGAAAAAATTTGGAAAGATAACACATATTTGGAGACTAAAGAACATCCTACTAAAGAATGAACGGGATAACAAAGAGGTTAAAGAGGAAATTAAAAAGTATATGGAAGTCAATGAAAATGAGAACACCACAGCCCCAAACCTCTGGGATGCAGCAAAGGCGGTCGTAAGAGGGAAGTATATAGCAAGCCAGGCCTTCCTAAAGAAGGAAGAAAGGTCTCAGATACACAATCTAACCTTACACCTTAGAGATCTGGAAAAAGAACAGCAAATAAAACCCAAAACCAGTAGAAGACAGGACATAATAAAGATTAGAGCAGAAATCAATACTATCAAAACCAAAAAAACCCAGTAGAACAGATCAATGAAACCAGGATCTGGTTCTTTGAAAGAATTAACAAAATTGATAACCTCTTAGCCACTTTGATCAAAAAGAAAAAGGAATGGACCCAAATAAATAAAATCAAGACTGAAAGAGAGAGATCACAACCAACACAGCAGAAATAAAAACAATAATAAGAGAATATCATGAGCAATTATACATCAACAAATTGGACAATCTGGAAGAAATGGACAAATTCCTAGAAACATATAAACTACCAAAACTGGAACAGTAAGAGACAGAAAATTTGAACAGACCCATAACCAGCAAATCAGTAATCAAAATCTCCCCCCAAAAAAGTCCAGGGCCAGGGGAATTCTACCAAACATTTAAGGAAGAGTTAACACCTATTCTTTTGAAGCTGTTCCAAAAAAACAGAAATGGAAGGAAAAGTTCCAAATTCTTTCTATGAAGCCAGTATTACCTTGATTCCAAAACCAGACAAAGACCCCACTAAAAAGGAGAATGATAGGCCACTTTCCCTGCTGAACATGGATACAAAAATCCTTAACAAGATATTAGCCAACCAGATCTAACAATACATTAAAAAAATTATTCACCACGGCCAAGTGGGATTTATGTCTGGGATGCAGGGCTGGTCCAATATATGCAAAACAATCAGTGTGAATCATGACATCAATAAAAGAAAGGACAAGAACCACATGATCCTCTTAATAGATGCAGAGAAAGCATTTGACAAAATACAGCATCCTTTCTTGATAAAAACCCCTAAGAAAGTAGGGATAGAAGGATCATACCTCAAGATAATAAAAGCCATATATGAAAGACCCAACGCTAATATCATCCTTAATGGGGAAAAACTGAGAACTTTCCCCCTAAGGTCAGGAACATGATAGGGACATCCACTCTCGCCATTGTTATCAATACAGTATTGGAAGTTTTAGCCTCAGCAATCAGACAACATAAAGAAATAAAAGGCATCCAAATCATCCAGAAGGAGGTCAAACTTTTGCTCTTCGCAAATAACATGATACTCTATATGGAAAACCTAAAAGATTCCAACAAAAAAC
Organism: Panthera leo; assembly: GCF_018350215.1. Taxonomy (NCBI): domain Eukaryota; kingdom Metazoa; phylum Chordata; class Mammalia; order Carnivora; family Felidae; genus Panthera; species Panthera leo. The sequence continues at coordinate 85,748,320 of NC_056687.1, forward strand.
TGATAAAAGTGATCCATGAATTTAGCAAAGTCGCAGGATATAAAATCAATGCACAGAAATCGGTTGCATTCCTATACACCAATAATGAAGCAACAGAAAGAGAAATAAAGGAATCAATCCCATTTAAAATTGCACCAAAACCAATAAAATGCCAGAATAAATCTAACCAAAGAGGTGAAAAATCTATACACTGAAAACTGTAGAAAGCTTATGAAAGAAGTTGAAAAGGACACAAAAAAATGCAAAAACATTCCATGCTCCTGGATAGGATGAACAAATATTGTTAAAATGTCAATACTACCCAAAGCATTCTACATATTCAATGCAATCCCTACCAAAATAACACCAGTATTCTTCACCGAGCTAGAACAACAATCCTAAAATTTGTATGGAACCAGAAAAGACTCTGAATAGCCAAAGCAATCTTGAAAAAGAAAACTAAACTTGGAGGTATCACAATCCCAGACTTCAAGCTGTATTACAAAGCTGTAATCATCAAGACAGTATGTTACTGACACAAAAACAGACACTCAGTTCAATGGAACAGAATACAGAACCCAGAAATGGACCCACAAAAGTATGGCCAACTAATCTGTGACAAAGCAGGAAAGAATATTCAATGGAATAAAGACAGTCTCTTCAGCAAATGGTGCTGGAAAAACTGGACAGTGACATGCAGAAAAATGAACCTGGACCACTTCCTTACACCATACACAAAAATAAACTCAAAATGGATGAAAGACCTAAATGTAAGACAGGAAGCCATCAAAATCCTAGAGGAGAAAGCAGGTAAAAACGTCTTTGACCTTAGCCGCAGCAACTTCTTACTCAACACGTCTCCGGCGGCAAGGGAAACAAAAGCAAATATGAACTATTGGGACCTCATCAAAATAAAAACCTTCTGCACAACAAAGGAAACAATCAGCAGAACTAAAAGGCAACTGACAGAATGGGAGAAGATATTTGCAAATGACATATCAGATCAAGGGTTAGTATCCAAAATGTATAAGGAACTTATCAAACTCAACATCTAAAAAAAACAAATAATCCAGTGAAGAAATGGCAAAAGACATGAATAAACACTTCTCCAAAAAAGACATCTAGATGGCCAAGCAACACATGGAAAAATGCTCAATATTACTCATAATCAGGGAAATACAAATCAAAACCACAATGAGATACCAGCTTATACCTGTCAAAATGGCTAACATAACAACTCAGGCAACAAAAGATGTTGGCGAGGATGTGAAGAAAGAAGATCTCTTTTGCACCTCTGGTGGGAATGCAAACTGGTGCAGCCACTCTGGAAAACAGTTTGGAGGTTCCTCAAAAAACTAAAAATAGAACTACCCTATGACCCAGCAATTGCACTACTAGGCATTTATCCACAGGATAAAGGTGTGCTGTTTCGAAGGTACACATGCACCCCAATGTTTATAGCAGCGTTATCAACAATAGCCAAAGTATGGAAAGAGCCCAAATGTCCATTGATGGATGAATGGATAAAGAAGATGTGGCATATATATACAATGGAGTATTATTCGGCAATCAAAAAGAATGAAACCTTGTCATTCGCAACTATGTGATGGAACTAGAGGGTATTATGCTAAGTGAAATTAGAGAAAGGCAAATATCATATGACTTCACTTATATGAGGACTTTGAGACACAGAACAGATGAACATAGGGAAGGGAAGCAAAAATAATATAAAACAGGGAGGGGGACGAAACAGAAGAGACTCTTAAATATGGAGAACAAACAGAGGGTTGGTGGAGTGGTTGTGGGAGGGGAAATGGGCTAAATGGGTAAAGGGCATTAAGGAATCTACTCCTGAAATCATTGTTGCAGTATACACTAACTTGGATATAAATTAAAAAATAAAGAAGTTATTTTTTTAAATGACATAAAGAAATGGAAAAACATCCATGCTCATGGGTTACAAGAACAAATATTATTAAAATGTCTATACCACCCAAAGCAATCTACACATTTAATGAAATCCCTATCAAGATATCACCAGTATGTTTCACAGAGCTAGAACAAACAATCCTAAAATTTGTATGGAACCTCAAAAGACCCCAAATAGTCAAAGCAATCTTTTCTTAAAAAATTTTATGTAAATCCAATTTAGTTAATATATAGTGCAATAATTGTTTTAGGTCTAGAATTCGGTGATTCATCACTTGCATAGAACATCCACTGCTCATCCTAACAAGTGCCCTCTTTAATGCCCACCACCCATTTAGCCCATGCCCCCATCAAACACCCCTCCATCAACCTTCAGTTTGTTCTCTGTATTCAAGAGTCTCTAATGTTTTGCCTCCCTCTGTTTTTATCTTATTTTTCCTTCCCTTCCTTCATGTTCATCTGTTTTGTTTCTTAAATTCCACATATGAGTGAAATCATATGATATTTATCTTTCTCTGATTGACTTATTTCACTTACCATAATACATTCTAGGTCCAGTCACATTGTTACAAATGGCAAGATTTCATTCTTTTTGATCAAGTAATATTCCACTGTGTGTATATATATATATAAACCACAACTTCTTTATCCATTCATCAGTTGATGGACATTTAGGCTTTTTCCATAATTTGGCTATTATTGATAGTGCTGCTATAAACATTGGAGTGCATGTGCTCCTTTGAATCAGCATTCTTATATCCTTTGGATAAATACCTAGTAGTCCAAGCAATCTTGAAAAGGAAAAAAAAGCTAGAGACATCACGATTATGGACTTCAAGCTATATTATAAAGATGTAATCATCAAGATGGTATCGTACTGGCACAAAAACAGACACAAAGATCAATGGAACAGAATAGAAAACCCAGAAATTGAACCACAGCTATATGGTCAACTAATCTTCAACAAAGCAGGAAAGAATATCCAAAGGAAAAAAAAAGACAGTCTCTTCAACAAATGGTGTGGGGAAAATGAAAAGCAACATGCAGAAGAACAAATCTGGACCACTTTCTTACACCATACACAAAAATAAATTTAAAATTTAAAATAGATGAAAGATCTGATGTGATACAGGAAACCATCAAAACCCTACAGGAGAAGACATGCAGCAAACACATGGACCTTGGCCACAGCAACTTCTTACTAGACGTCTCTCTGGAGGTAAGGGAAACAAAAGGAAACATGAACTATTAGGACTTCATCAAGATAAAAAGCTTCTGTACCACAAAGGAAACAATCAATAAAATTAAAAGGCAACCAATGGAACGGGAGAAGATATTTGCAAATATATGATATGATAAAGGGTTAGTATCCAAAATCTATAAAGAACTTATCCAACTCAATACCCAAAAACAAATAATCCAGTGAAGAAATAGGCAGAAGACATTAACAGACATTTTTCCAAAGAATATGTACAAATGGCCAATAGACACATGAAAAGATGCTCAGCATCACTCCATCAGGGAAATACAAATCAAAACTACAAAACTGAGGTGAGGTATTACCTCACACCTTTCAGAATGGCTAAAATTAATAACACAAGAAACAACAAATGTTGGCAAGCATGTGGAGAAAGGTAAACCCTCTTATACTGTTGGTGCAAATGCAAACCAGTGCAGCCTCTCTAGAAAACAGTATGGAGGTTCCTCAAAAAGTAAAAGATAGAACTACCCTATGATGCAGCAATTGCACTAGGTATTTGCCCAAAGGACACAAAAATTCTGATTCAAAGGGGCACATGCACCCGATGTTTATAGCAGCACTACCAACAATAGCCAAATTATGGAAAGAGCCCAATGTCCATAGACTGATGAATGGATAAAGAATATGTGGTGTATCAGTTCGTGAGTTCAAGCCCTGAGTCGGGCTCCGTGCTGACAGCCCAGAGCCTGGACTCTGCTTCAGATTCTGTGTCTCCCTCTCTCTCTGCCCCTTGCACTCTGTCTTCCTCGCTCTCTCTCAAAAATTAATAAATGTTAAAAACATTTTTTTAAAGAATATGTGGTGTATATATACAATGGAACACTACCCAGCCTTCAAAAAGAATGAAATCTTGCCATTTTCAATGACATGGAAGGAGCTAGAGTGTATTATACTCAGTCAAATCACTCAGAGAAAGACAAATATCATATGATTTCAATCATACATGGAATTTAAGAAACAAAACAAGACTATGAATGACAAGACTATGAATATGTTCTTGCCCAGGGATAGACTGAAACTAAACAGCCAATTTAATAATAATGATAAATGTGCACTTTTTTTCAGTTTCTGCCCATTTACTCTGACTTGTTTTTATTTTCACAGAGCAAAATTATAACTCCTTCTTTACTCTGTAACACATCTACACCCAGTTTGCAGATCACATATACAATGCACTTCTTAATATTGATACCTGCCCTCAAACCACAAACATGGAATTTCAGTGTTATTTTTAGACCTAAGAAATTCTAGGAACTTGAAGAAGCTGCTCCTATATGTTTCAAGTCCTTAGCAATGTTTAAAAGCACTATTAGGCATGCTTTACATATCATAAAATTTTAAGTGTCAGTTCAATGATTTTTAATAAATTTACAGAATTATGCAACCATCACTACAAATATTTCCATCATCCCAAAGGTTTCCCTTATGCCCTCTCTCCCACTCACTTCCACACAACCACTGATTTTCTTTGTTTCTATACTTTAACCCCTCTTAAAATGTTCATATAAATAAAATTATACACCACATGGTCTTTTGTGCCCAGCTTCTTTCACTTAACATGATTTTCTTTAGGTCCACTCCTGTTGCAGCATATAGCAGTACTTCATTGCCTGTTATGCCGAAATAATATTCCATTGTGTAGATATACCACATTATATTTATCCATTCATCAGTTGATGGATTGCTCCAATGTTTGACTATCGTAAGTAATGCCACTACAAAAATTTCGTGTATACATCTTTATGTGGACATATGTTTCACATCTCTTGGTTAAATTCCATGAAGTGAAATTGCTTGAGTTATACAGTAAGCTTCTGTTTAACTTTTTAAGAAAGTACCAGACTGTATTACAAAGTGGCTGTGCAAGTTCACATTTCTATCAATTTCTCCACATCCTTGTTGACACTTGTTACTGCGGGGGCTATTAAGCCATTCTAGCCAGTGTAAAGAGATATCTCATTTTGGTTACAGTTTGCATTTTCCTAATGGCTAATGATGTCAAGTATCTTTTTCATGTTTATGAGATAGTTGTGTATCTTCTTTAGTAATTTATTCAAACATTTTGTTTTAATTGAGTTGCTGTGTTTTATGATGAGCTTTAAGATTTCTTTGTATATTCTGATACAAATCCTTTATAAGATACATGATTTGAAAATATTTCTCCATTTTGTAGTTCATCTTTTCATTTTCTTACTGTCTCCTGAAGTGCAAAAGTTTTTCATGTGCGTAAAGTCTGTCAGTTTATTGTTTTATTGGCCATCATTTTGGTATTGTGTTTAAGCTACTTTCTTCACCGAAGTTCACAAATATTTTCTCCTAGAAGCTTTATAATTTTGGCTTTTACATTTAGAACCAAATCCTTTTTATATACAGATATCCAATTGTTCTATCAACATTTGTTAAAAAGTACTCTCCCCCATTGAATTGCCTTGGTATCTTTGTCCAAAATCAACTGACCATAAATATAAGAGTTTGGTTTTTGACTCTCACTTCTGTCCCTTTGATCTATATGTCTATACTTATGCCAATGCCACACTGTCTTGATTACTGTAGCATTATAGCAAATTTTGAAAACAAGATTTCAAATACTGCATATTTATTATTCTAGTGTTGTTTTGTGCATGAATTACTTAAGATTTCATATCTTTTCAAATATAGAAAATTTATTTCTTGTTTCTTCCTTTTAATTTGGTTGTCTTTTATTATTCCTTTCTTCCCTTTCTCCTCTCTCCCCCATCTCTCCCTCCCTCCATCTCTCTCCACTTTTTTTCCTTCTTCCTTTCCTTCCCTTCTTTCATTACTTCTTCTCCTATCTCCCTGCCTCCCTCCTCCATTCTTCCCCTCCATTCTTCCCTCCTCTCTCCTTTCCTTCCCCTCCCCCTCTCTCTTTCTTCTCTCTCTTTTTTTTTTTTTTTTTTTTTTTTTTTATTACTCTGGCTAAAACCTCCAGTACAATGTTGACTAGAAGTGGTAAAAGTAAATATCCTGGGCATCTGGGTGGCTCAGTCGGTTAAGTGTCCAACTCTTGATTTCAGCTCAGGTCATGATCTTACAGTCATGAGATCAAGCCCCACCTCAGGCTCTGTGCTGAGCGTGGAGTCTGCTTGGGATTCCTCTTGTTCTCTCTTTCTCTGCTCCTCCCCTGCTCGTGTTCTTTCTCTCTCTCAAAATAAATATATATATTTTTTTAATTTTGGGGAAAAAAAAGTAAACATCCTTGCCTTATTCCTAAATATATGGAGGAAAGCACTCTATCTTTTACCATTAAGTATGATTTCAGTATGAGGTTTCTTTATGTAGATGCAGTTTTTCAGGTTGACGATCTTCCCTTCTATTCCTAGTTTGTTAAGAGCTTTAATTATAATGAGTCTTTGATTTGTCAAATGCCCTGTTTTGCATCTGTCGAAATGACCATGTGATTGTTTTCCTTTATTCTCTTAAGATGGTGTGCTACATTTATTCATTTTCACGTTAAGCAAATTTTGCAGTCTTAGGATAAATTCCACTTGGTCATGGGATATATCTTTTTGATAGTTTTCTGGAGGTGGCTTGCTAGTATACTGTTGGGGATTTATTAACCTATATTTGTTAAGGATATCAGTCTATAGTTTTCTTGTGATATCTTTGGATTTGAAATCAGAGTATTATTGGCCTTGTAGAATGAGGTGGGAAATGTTTCCTGTTTCTATTTTCTGGAAGAGTTTCTGAAAGATTTATATAATTTCTTCCTTAAATATTGAATAGAATATACCAATGAAGCTATTTAGCCCTGGGCTTTCCTCTGTGGATAGATTTTAAATTTAATTTCTATATTTGTTATAGGTCCATTTACATTTTCCTTTCTTTTATAGTAAGTTTTAGTAATTTGCTTCTTTCAAGGAATTTTTCCATTTAATTTATATTGTCTAATTTGTTGGCATAAAATTGTTTTTTAATATCTGCAAGGTCAATAGTGGTGTCTCCTCTTACATTTCTGATTTTGGTAATTTAGGTCTTTTCAACTTTTTGCAAAGGGAGGAGAGGGTTATGCTAGCTAAAGGTTTATCAATTTTATTGCTCTTTTCAAAAAAGCAACTTTTGCTTACAATGAATTTTCTCCATTGTTTTCATCTTCAATATTATTGATTTCTGCTATAATCATTTTTACTTCTTTCTTTCTCCTCTCCTTAGTTTTTAGTTATCCTTTTTTTCTAGTTTCTTAAGGTAAAATCTAATGTTACTATTTAAAATGTTTTCTTCTTTGCTAATAAAGCCTTTCACTGACATAAATTGCCCTTTAAGCACCACTTTAGCTGTATCCCATAAATTTTGATATATTGTTGGGTTTTTTTTCATTCAGTTCAAAATAGTTTCTGATTTCTCTTGTGATTTTTTCATTTGACCCATGGATTGTTTAGAAACATTTTATAATTTATTTTACAACATTTTAAATTTCAAAACTTGGGGGATCTTCCCAATTTCCTTAAATTTTTGTTTTTTAATTTAATTCCCTTATGGTTAAGAACACATCTTGTATAATTTTAACCATTTTAAAGTATATCAAGACTTCATAGACTGGTATAAGGTCTATCTTGAAGAATGTTCCCTATAGCTCTCAAAGAATGTATATTCTGCTTTTTTTGGTAGAGTGCTCTATAGATGTCAATCTGGTCAAGTTGGTTAATAAACTTATTGTTAGAATCTTCTATTTCCTTCTTGATTTTCAGTCTATTTGTTCTGTCAGTTGTTCAGAGCAAGACATTGAAGCTCCAGCTATTATTGTCAATTCTGTCAGTTTTTGCTTCATTTGTTTTAGGGTTCTATTTTAGGTGTATATATATATTTATAGTTATATCTTTTTAACAACTTGACCCTTTATTATATGAAATGGCCTTCTGGTCATTTTTATTCTAAAGCCCATTTTGTGTGGTAGTTATATAGCCACTCCAACACCCTTATGATTACTGCTTGCATATATATTTCTTTCATGCATTTAACTTCAAAGAAGCTGTAACTTTGAATCTAAAGTATGTCTCTTATAAATAGTATATAGTTGGATCTTGTTTCTTTTTTTTTAATCCAGTCTAATATTCTGTTTTTTTTTTGTTGGAGTACTTAATCTGCCCATATTTAGTGTAATCACTGATATGGTTGGATTTATATCTGATGTTTTGCTATGTGTTTCCTATATATTTCATGTATATTTTGTTTCTCTGCTTCTTTTTTGCTGTCTTATGTTAAAAAGATCTTTACTGGTGTGTCACTTGACTGTCTCTGTTGCTTTTTTTAGAAATTTATAAACTTTATTTTTTAGAGCAGCTTTAAATTCACAGCAAAAAGTACAAAGCAGAAAGTACAAAGAGTTCCCATATACTCCCTGTCCCCACGCATGCACAACTTCCCCACCATCAACATCACACACTGGAGTGGGATATTTGTTGCTGTTAATGAATCTTCCTTGACACATCATTATCACCCAAAGTCCATAGCTAACATTAGGGTTCACTTTTAGTGTTGTATATTGTATGATGCTGACAAACATGTGATGAAATGTACCCATCATTGTAGTATCATACAAAATAGTTTCACTGCCCTAAAACTCCTCTGTATTCTGCCTAAGTACCCTACCCTCCTTCCAACCCCTGGTAACCAGTAAGCTTATTACTATTTCCATAGTGTTGTCTTTTCCAGAATACCATATAGTTGGAATCATACAATATGTAACCTTATCAGATTGGACTATTTAGTAATGTGCATTGAAGATTTCCCCATGTCTTTTCATGTCTTCATAGCTCATTTCTTTCTAGTGTTGAAGAATATTCCATTATCTGGATGTACTGCAGTTTATTTATCCACTCACCCACTGAAGGACATCTTAGTTCCTTCCAAGTGCTGGCAAATATGAATTAAAGCTGCTATAAATATGTCTGTGTAGATTTTAATGTGAACATGAGTTTCCAGTTCATTTGGGTAAATACCAAGGAGCATGATTGTTGAACTAGATAGTGAGAGTATATTTAGTTTTATAAGAAACTAAAAAACTATCTTTCAAAGTAGTTGTAACATTTTGAATTCCCACTAGAAATAAGTGAGAGTTCCTGTTGCTCAACATACTCAACAGCATTTGGTGTTGTCAATGTTTTTTTTTTTTTTATTTTGTCCATTCTTACAGGTGTATAGTGGTAGCTCACTGTTGCTTTAATTTGCAATTCCCTAATGATATATGATGCTGAAAATCTATTCAAATGCTTACTTGCCATCTGTATATCTTCTTTGGTGAAGTGTCTATTTATGTGTTTTGTCTATTTTTAATGGAGTTGTTCATTTTTCCATTGTAGAGTTTTAAGTGTTATGTGTATATTTTAGATACAAGTTCTTTTTATAAAAGTTTATTTTATTTTGGGAGAGAGAGCAAGTGGTGGAGGGGCAGAAAGGGAGAGAGAATCCGAGCAGGCTCCACACTGTCAGTGAAGAGCCCAATGAAGAGCTCGAATTCACAAATTGTGAGATCATGATCTGAGCTGAGATCAAGAGTCAGACACAACCGAGCCACCTAGGTGCCCCAATAAAAGTTCTTTATTAGATGTTTTTGCAAATATTTTCTTCACGTCTGTGGCTTGACTTCTCATCCTCTTGACATTGTGTTTCCCAGAGCAGGAGTTTTTAATTTTAATGCAGTCTCGGTTATCAATTGTTTATTTCATGGATCTTGCCTTTGGTATTATACTAAAAAATCATTGCATACCCAAGGTCATAAAGGTTTTATCCTATATTATTTTCTAAGAGTTTTATAGTTTAGGAGTTTAGGTCTATGATCCATTTTGAATTGATTTTTGCAAAAAGTCTAAGATCTGTGTCAAGATTAATTTTTTTGCTGTGTGTGTGTATATTTGTGTCAGTTCTTCCAGCACCATTTGTCGAAAAGACTACCCCTAATCCATTGTATTCCCTTTGCTCTGTCAAACATCAATTGACTAGATTTATGTGGGACTATTTGAGGACTCTCTCTTCTGTTCCACTCATCTGTCTTTCACCAAAACTACGGATACTGTCTTAATTACTGTAATTTTATTGTAAGTCTTGAAGTCAAGTGGTGCCAGTTTTCTGACTCTGTTATTCTACTTCAATAGTAAGTAGGCTATTCTGAGACTTTTGCTTCTCCATATAAACTTGGGAATAAGTTTTTTGATATCCACAAAATAAGTTGCTGGGAATTTGATTGGGATTGCACTGAATTTATAGACAAAGTGGAAAAAACCAATCTTGAAAATATTGAGTGTCCCTATTCATGAACATGGAATATCTCTCCATTTATTTATCTCCTTGATTTCTTGCATCAGAATTTTTATTCTTTTCCTCAGATAGATCTTGTACATATTTTATTAGATTTACATCTTTTATTTCTTTGGATCCTAATGTAAAAAAAAATTTAAGAGAAAAAGAGCATGCAAGTGGAGGAGAGGAGCAGAGGGAGAGAGAGAATCCCAAGCAGATTCCATGCTCAGGATGGAGCCCAACATGGGGCTTGATCCCACAATCCTAGGATTATGACCTGAGCCGAAATCAAGAGTTGGATGCTTAACCAACTGAGCCAGTCAGGTGCCCAGATGGTAATTTGGTTTTAATTTCAAATTTCACTTGGTTGTTGCTGGTATATAGGAAAGCAATTGATTTAAAAAAAAAAAAAAGTTTTATTCAATTCCAGTTAGATAACATACAGTGTAATATTAGTTTCAGGTGTACAATATAGTGATTCAATACCTCCATACAACACCTGGTATTCATCACAAGTGCCCTCATTACTCCGCAGCACCTATTTAACCCATCCCCCCACTTGCCTCCTGTCTGATAACCATCAGTTTGTTCTCTATAGTTAAGAGTCTGTTTCTTGGTTTGCCTTTCTCTTTCTTTTTTCTCCTTTAGCTCATTTATTTTGTTTTTATATTTTCATATGAGTGAAATCATATGGTATTTGTCTTTCTCTGACTTATTTGACTTAGTATAATACTCTTTAGCCCCAACCATGGAGCTAAACCCAACACCCCAAAAATGAACAAACCAGTTAAAAATGGACAGAAGATATGAATAGTCATTATTCCAAAGAAGACATATAGATGGCCAACAGACACATGAAAATATGCTTGACATCACTCATCATCAGGGAAATACAAATCAAAACTGTAATGAGATATCACTTCACACCTGTCAGAATGGCTAAAATCAACAACACAAGAAACAACTGGTGCTGGCAAGAATGTGGAGAAAGGGAAACCCTCTTGCACCATTGGTGGGAATGTATCTGGTGCAGCTACTCTGGAAAACAGTATGGAGATCCCTCAAAAAGTAAAAAACAGAACTACTCTATGATCCAGTAATTGCATCACTAGGTATTTACCCAAAGGATACAAAAATACTAATTCAAAGGAATACATGCACCCCAATGTTTATAGCAGCATTATCTATAATACACAAATTACAGAAACAGCCTAAGTGTCCACTGACTGATGAATGGATAAGGAAGGTGTGGTATAGATATACAATGGAATATTACTCAGCCATAGAAAAGAATAAAATCTTGCCATTGACTTTTTATATTAACCTTGTATCCTACAAGCTTACTTCATTCTTACTAGTTCCAGGAATTTTTTTTGTTGACCCTTTCAGATTTTCTACCTAGATGATAATGTCATCTATAAATAATGACAGTGCTAGTTCTTCCTTCTAAGTCAGAATATGTTTTGTTTACTTTCCTTGTCATTTTAGCTAGTAAGAGTATGATGTTCAAAAGCAATGGTGAGAGGGGACATCCTTGCCTTTTCCCCTAAGTGAAAAGTTTCAAGTTTCCCCTTATTAAGTATGATGTTAACTATAGATATTTTGTAAATGTCCTTTATCAAGTTGAAAAGTCTCCTTTTACTCCTAGTTTGCTGAGAGTTTCTGTCATTAATGGGTGTTGGATTTTGTCAAATGCTTTTTCTACATTCATTGATATGATCATGTGAATTTTTTCACCATCAGCCTATTGATGTGAGGGAGTAAATTCACTGATTTTTCCAGTATTGAAGCAGCCTTGCATACCTGGAAAAAATCCCACTTGGTTGTGGCATATAATTCTATTTATACATTGTTAAATTAGATTTGCTGATATTTTGTTGAGCATTTTTTGCATCCATATTCATCAAAGATATTACCCTGTAATTTTTTGTTTCTTTCAACATCACTATCTGATTTTGGTATTGGGACAATGCTGACCTTATAGAATAAGTTGGCAAGTATTCTCTCTATGCTTCTATCTTCTGAAAGAGAATGGAAAGAACTGGCATGATTTATGCTTAAATGTTTGGTAGAATTCACCAGTCAACCCACCTGGGCCTGGTGCTTTCTGTTTTGGAAGGTTATTAATTATTGATTCAATTTCTTTAATATCTATAGGCCTAGTCATATTGTCTCTTTATTCTTGTGTGTGAGTCTTGGCAAATTGTGTTTTTCAAGGAATTGACCCATTAATTTATCAAATTTGTGAGTATAGAGTTGTTCAGAGAATTCTTTTATTATCTTTTTAGTGTCTGTGGGATCTGTAGTGATGACCCCTCTTTCATTTCTGATATTAGTAATTTGTGTCTTTTCTTTCTTTCTTAGCCAGCCTCGCTAGAGGCCTATCAATTTTACTGACCTTTTCAAAGACCCAGCTTTTAGTTTCTTTGATTTTCTCTATTAATTTCCTGTTTTCAATTTCACTGATCTCTTCCTTAATACCTTATTATTTCTTTTCTTCTGCTTATTTTGTATTTAATTTTCTATTTTTCCAGTTTCCTAAGAGGAAAGTTTAGATGATTAATTTTAGATCTTTCTTCGTTTCTAATATATGTATCCAATGCTATAAATTTCTCTCTAAGCACTGTTTTTGCTGCATCCCATAAATTCTGATAAGTTGTGTGTTCAAATTTTTCTTTTTAATTTCTCTTGAGATTTCTTCTTTGACCCATGTGTTATTTAAAAGTGTGTTCTTTAACCTCCAAGTATTTTGGTATTTTCCAGCTATCTTTCTGTTATGGATTTCTTGTTTAATTCTATTGTGATCTGAGAGCAAACACTGTGTGATTTCTATACTTTTATATTTGTTCAGCTGTATTTTATAGCTCAGAATGTGGTCTATCTTGGTGAAAGTTCCATGTAAGCTTGAGAAGTATGTATATTCTGCAGTTCTTAGATGAGATAATCTATAGATGTCCATTATATCCAATTGAATGATGGTGTTGTTGAGTTCAACCACTTCCTTACTGCTTTTCTGCCTACTGAATCTGTCCACTTCTGATACAGATAAAATCTCCAACAGTGATAGCAGATTCATCTCTTTCTCCTTGAAGTTTATCAAGTTTTCCCTCACATATTTAGACATTCTGTTTTTGGGTACATAGGCACTAAGGACTGTTAAGTCTTCTTGGAGTATTGATCCTTATCATTATGTAGTGCCATTCTTTTTCCTTGATAACTTCTCTTGCTTTGAATTCTGCTCAGTCTGAAATTAATATACCTACTCCTACTCTTTTGATTACTGTTAGCATGGTATATCATTCTCCATCCCTTCACTTTTATATGTGTCTTTATATTTAAAGGGGCATTATTGTTGGCTCTTATTTTTAAATCAATTCTGACAATTTGTGTTTTTTAAATGGTGTATCTAGATCTTTGATGTTTAAAGTAGATATCAATGTACTTGGATTACTACTACCATATTTGTTAGTTTTTTTGTTGCCCTTGTTCTTTGTTCCTATTTTTGTCTTCCACACTTTTCTGCCTTTTGTGATTTTAACTGAATATTTATATTTATATTTATATTCTATTTCTCTACTTTCTTGATATATCAATTAGACTTCTTGTTTTACTGTTTTCGTGGTTGGTTGCCTTAGAGCTTGCTGTGTAAATTTACAACTAACCTAAATCCAATGTCAAATAACACTATGCCACTTCACAAGTAGTGTAAGTACTTTATAGTAACAAAATATTCCTAATTCTTCCTTCCTGTGCCTTGTATGATTGCTGTCACTCACTTATACATAAGCATTCATAAACACACACACACATATAAACATATCTATTTAAGCATACATAATCAAATATATTGTTGCTATTACTTTGTCAGGTGAACACAATAACCACCTCACTATAGAAATGTTACTATTATTATTTTGGACAAACCATTACCAGTTAGATCAATTTAGAACAAGAAAAAATTTTATTTTTATTTTATCTTGCTTTTCATTCTCTGAAGCTCTGTTTTATGTAGAGCCAAGTTTCTTATCTACATCATTTTCTTTCTCTCTGAAGAACTTCTTTTAAATTTCTTTCAAGTCAGTACTAGGGGGCACAAATTCCCTCAATTTTTGTTTGTCTGAAAAAATCTATTTCTCCTTCACTTTTAAGGATAATTTTGCAGGGTACAAAATTCTGGCTGTGTAATTTTTCTCTCTCAACACTTTAAATATTCACTCCACTTTCTTCTTGCTTCCATGGTTTCTGAGTAGAAATCAGATGTAATTCTAATGTAGGTAAGATTTTATTCCCCTCTCTGGCTTCTTTCAGGAGTCTTTGATTTCCTGTAGTTTGAATATATTTCTAGGTATAATTTTCTTTTGGTATTCATCCTGCCGAGTGTTCTCTGAGCTTCCTGGTGTCATACATTAATTTGGGAAAATTCTCAGTCATTATCACTTCAAATACTGCTTCTGTTCTTTTCTCTCTTTTTCCTCCTTCTGGTATTCCCATTACATATATATTACACATTTTGTAGTTATGCACAGTTCTTGAATATTTTCTTGGGTTTTTTTTAGTCCTTTTTCTCTTTGCTTTTCAGTTGTGGAAGAATCTATTGCCATATCCTGAAGCCCACAGATTCTTTCCTCAGCCATGCCCAGTCTACTAATGAACCTATTAAAGTTATTCTTCAATTCTGTTACAGTGTTTTTGATCTCTATAGTATCTTTTTGGTTCCTTCTTAAAATTTCCAACTCTCTGCTTATATTATCCATCTCTTCTTGCATATGGTCTACTTTTTCCATTGAAGCCCTAGGCATATTAGTCATAGCTTTTAAAATTACTATCTGATGTCATCTTCTTTCAGCCCAAAGGACTTCCTTTAGTATTTCTAATAAGGCAGGTCTTCCAGCAGTGAATTCTCTGTTTTTCTGGGAATGTTTGTATTTCCACTTTATTTTTGAAAGGATTTTTGGCTGAATATAGAATTCTTAGTTGACAATTTTTCCCCCAGCATTTTAAATTTGTCATCCCACTGTCGTCTTGCCTCCATTGTTTCTGAGAAGTCAGCTGTTAATCATATTGTTGTTTTTCTGTACATGATTTTTCTCTTATTGATTTCAACACTTTTTTCTTTCTCTTTGACTTTCAACAGCTTGGCTGTGATGTCTAGGTGTGACAATCATTCTGTTTATCCTATTAGGGGGTTTCACTGAATTTCCAAGATAGGTAAATTATTTTTTTGTTGTTCAAATTTGGAAAGAATTTGTCTATTATTTCTTCAAATATTTTTCTTCTCCTTTATCTCTCTCCTCTTTCTGGGACTTCCATTACACATATGCTTAATCCCACAAATCTCAGATATTCTGCTCATCTTTCTTGATTCCTTTCTTTCAGTTCTTTATATTGGAAATTTTTCATTGATATATCTTCAAGTTTTCTTCCTCCCTTTTTCTGCCAGCTCAGACATTATGTTCATTCCCCTTTAGTAAATTTTTCATTTCAGTTACTTTACTTTTCAATGACATAATTCCTGTCTAGTTCTTTTTGGTCATGTCTGTGTTTTTAGTGAGATTCTCTGTTTGATGAGTTATTAGAAGTGTGAATATTGAAAGCATGAGTATTATTATATTTTCCTTTAAAAAGTAGATCACACTCTTCTGTTTCTTTGCATATCATAATATTTCTTTGAAAAACTAAATATTTTAGACAATACATTATAGCAACTCTGGATTCTTATCCCTTCTCCCGTGAGTTGTTGTTGGTCTTGCTGGGTTTTGTTTCTGTTTTGTGACTCTCCTGGACTACTTTTGTCTTCTCTATAGTATAGGGTCACTTATGTCTCTACTCAGTTTTTTTTAAGTTTTGTTTCCATATTTAAGCCTGACTTCCTAAAAGGTGCCCTGAATAAACATAATTTAGTAGTTAGCCAATGATTGGTCAAAGGTTATGTTCAAACACTCTGAGCCAGTAAGGCTTCTACCTTTTGCCAGTGCATCTGTGCTTTAACTTAGGGATGCATTCAAGTTCACAATTTACAAGTCTTCTTAGCTTTTACTTTCCACAGAGCCACCTATTTCTCCTCTGTACATGCATAAGACATCATATTCAGGTAGAGATATATGGATAACTAAGGTCATTTCTAGTTTTTGTTGAGTACACAGGCTTGCTCCTACCCATAGGCTTCTATTATACCAAGACTATATGGTGGTGTATTAAAGCCAAACATGGCTGCCTCATTCTCTGAATGTCACTGATAAATTTCTGGATAGTCTGTTAATCTGTTGCTTGCCCAAACTAGGATCACAACCTCAGGTAATCTGTAATGTTTGCCTTTCCTGTTCATTTGTCACTGAGATGACTATTTCTGATAATGCCTAGTATCATGAGGTTTCTGTGTATACTGTACTAAATCAAGTCAGCCTCTTCCATCAGCAAAGCTGCTGTTTCTCACAGTATGTCACATCCTGGTAGAGCTACCATGCTCTACCAGGCACTTTAACTGGGGAGAGAGGTAGAGCCAAGAGCAGCCCCATTTAAAGTGCCAAAAGCTCCTACTTTTCTTATGTAATGGTCAGTAGTTGTTCTGGAATAAACTTCTCAACTTTTGTGTATGCCTTTGGTGAATTTCTGTTTATTTATATGGTTGTTTTTGACATTTTTATCAAGATTTATTGATTTTTTTTTTGGAGAGGGAATTTGCTAAGCTCCTCACTCCATCATTTTTATAGCACTATGGGTTTTTTTTAACTTAAGTTTACTTATATAGTTTTGTTTGACTCTTGTATGTTGAAAATTAGGAAATCAAAAGTATGATTTAAAGGGGTTTCAACCTTTTTAAAAAAATAAATATGTCAAAGGACAACATATGACCATATATATATATATATATATATATATATATATTCACACATACATATATATTTGTTTGTATATATATATATATATATATACAAACAAATTTGTATACACATACATACACACACACACACACACACACACACAGAATCCTATAAGTCAGTAAGACATACAACAAATAGATAATGAAGAAAAATACCTGTTTACAAAAGAAGGTTTCCAAATATTCAATAAATATATGAAAACATACTCAATCTCATTAGTGATCAGAAAAATACAAATTTAAACCACAACGTACCTTATGTAACATCCACCAGATTGGCTACAATTTAGAAGTTTGATAATATCAAATCTTGGTGAGAATATAGAGCAAAAGTAATTCTCATATACTTATAGTGGGAGTATAAACTCAAATAATTTAGAAGATAGTTTAGGTTTTTTGGCTGAGGATGAAGATGTTTATTCAACGTTTCTATTTGAGGAATGTTCCCTGAAGGAAAATACATACACCAGGACATATGCACAAGGATGTTCACAGCATATTTGTTCATTGTAAACTGAAACTAGAAACAAAGAACTAACCCAAATTTCCACTGATAGTTGAATGGAAAAATAAACAATGGTATAGTCATGACAGAATACAATGCACCTACATTCAACCACATTGGTGAATCTCACAAACATAATGTTGGACAAAGAAGCCAGATACAAAATAATACAGAATTATTTCATTTATACAAAGTTCAATAACATGCATAATAAAAGACATACATAATCAAAAAATTCTAATGAAAACATATAAATAATTTTCACAAAATCAGAATAGTGGTTACTTCCAGGGTGAGGAAAAAGCTATAATTAGCAAGCAACTCGGTTTACTTCTAGAGTGCTGAGATGTTCTATTTCTTGGCCTGGGTGGCAGTTTACATAGGTGCTTGATTTTTAATCATTCATGGAACTGCATATCTTTATGTGCTTTTCTGTATTATAGTTACAATTTAGAATCTTTTATATTAAAAAAGAAGTTAAAGACTTTTAAATACTACAACTATTACTGAGAGACATTTTCAGAAAATATTGACACTACATGGAAGTATCATAATGATTCATTTAGTCAGGCAGTTGGTTAGGTATATATTCAACAAAAACGATTATGTATTAACCATCTTCAATGTTCCAGACATTAAATCAGGCCCTGTCTGAGTATGCTCTAGCTGTTACAATAAAATACTCTAACCTGGTGACTTAAACAATAGACATTTATTTCTCAGAATCTGGAAGCAAGGAAGTCCAAAATCAAGCTGCTGGCTGATTCACTTGTTGGTTAAGGCTCTCCTCCTGGCTTGTAAACAGCCTCCTTCTTGGTGTATATGTTCCAATGGCTTTTCTTCAGTGTGTGTACATGGAGAGAAAGAGAACTCTCACGGTTCTTCCTTTTCTTAACAGAGCACTAAACCTATCATGGAGGCCCCACCTTTATGATCTCATCTAAGCTTAATTACCTGCTAAAAGCCTCACCTCCAAATAGCATTACCTTGGGGGTTGGGGCTTCAACATACAAACATTTAGTCCACAACAGGTCCTGCATAGGATAGGGAAATGGATAAGACATAGATAGAGTCCTGGAAGAGTTATAATCTAGTAAGAATGCTAAGTATACATACATTTATCTTAGGTAGTAGAAAGGCATAAGGGCTTCAAAAAAGGTGCAAAGTTCAGTCAATATAAAGATTACTTTACAGGTGGGAGTCAAGGAGGGCTTATAGCTGACTGGGAGTTGTCTGCAAGAAAGAATACATTGAAAAAACACAAATAATCTTCACATTTTCGGGAAAGATTACTGAAATAGCTTGAGGAGGCAGCAGTACACAAACCATGTAGGTTAAGGGCACAAAAGACGCTGGTGTGGGAGGTGGGGCACACTGGCCTTAGGACTCAGTGAGAAAGATCAGACTTTTTCCAGGAGAACTACTGGAAAATTTAAAGTGATGGGTGCACTGTAGTAGTTTCCTAGGGTTGCTGTAACAAACTACTATAAACTTGGTAGTTTAAACAATACGGATATATTCTCTCATGGTGCTGGAACCTGACATCAACAGGGGTGGTTCCTTCTGAAAGCCCTGAGGGAAAATCTGTTCTGTGTCTCTTTCCGAGCTTTTGGTGACTACCAGCAATTCTTGGAGTTTCTCGGATTGTAAACATATCACTCTAATCTCTGTCTCTGTCTTTACATGGCCTTCTCTCCTCTGTGTCTCTCCTTGTATCAGTCTCCTTTTCCATTCTTTTATAAGGACAACAGTCATTGGTCCACCCTAAACCCAGGGTGATCTCATCTTGAAATCCTTATTTAATTATGTCTGTAAATACCCTTATTCAAAATAAGGTCATAGGGCACCTGGGTGGTTCAGTTGGTTAAGCGTCCGTCCGACTCTTGATTTTGGCTCAGGTCATGGTCTCACAATTCAGGAGTTCAAGCCCTGCCAGACTCCTTGCTGACAGTGCAGAACCTCCTTGGGATTCTCTCTCTGCCTCTTGCCTATTCACATGCATACACACACATACACACACTCTCTCTCTCTCAAAATAAATAATCTTTAAAAAAGAACATCTTAATTTAAAAAAAAATAAGGAGTGCCTGGATGGCTCAGTCAGTTGAGCATCTGACCTTGGCTCAGGTCATGATCTCACAGTTCATGAATTCAAGCCCCACATTGGACTCTGTGGTAACAGCTCAGAGCCTGGAGCCTGCTTCAGATTCTGTGTCTCCCTCTCTCTCTGTCCCTCCCCCCCACCTCAAAAATAAATAAACATTAAAAATTAAAATTAAAAAAAGGTCACATTCTGAGGTTCTATGTGAACATGTCTCTTCAGCCCACTAAGGTATATTGAGATGGATTGGTATGAGAGAGCTGGGAGGTAAAGATAATTAAGAATGTTTCCCACAAAAACACACATGAAAGTCCAAAAAGACATTAACCCAATTCTCATCTATGATATTATAATCCTTTATTGGAAAACCAGGAAATTGTATAAAAATCAGGTACTAAGGTACTTATAAAGATATACTATACATATACTAAAATGCTATACAGATGTTAAAAATTGTAAAGTAGATCAATATGCACTGACATTACAAGATGTCAGTAAAATATTGAGTGGAAAAAAAGTTACAAACTATATAAAGTATAACCCAGTTTATGGTAAAAAGAAAAAAGCTGGAACGAAATTCACAGCTATTAAAGGTATCTATCATCAAGTATTAAGTTGGGAGGGTTAAGACGTAGAAAGCTTATATTTAACATATTTATATATATTTAAAACATTTTAAATGCCCATGTTTTATTTTTATAAGTTTAAAAAATATTCCCTTTTGGCAGAAACTATATGCTTAGGAGGGAAAAAAAACAGGTGAGCTGGGAAGAAAGGTACAATCTGACAATATGATTTTGAAAACCATGATGATCACCATGAAATTGAAACATAAGAACCTGAAGGACTAAATTTTTAAATTCTATAATACAAATTGGTATTTTAGATTGAATTCTGGCAGTTAAAGAAATATTTTTAAGACTATACAGGGGTGCCTGGGTGGCTGGGTAGGTTAAGCATCCGACTTCAGCCAGTCCATGACCTCATAGCTCGTGAGTTTGAGCCCCACGTTGGGCTCTGTGCTGACAGCTCAGAGCCTGGAACCTGCTTCAGATTCTGTGTCTCCCTCTCTCTCTGTCCCTCCCCTGCTCACACTATCTCTCTCTCTCTCTCTCTCTCTCTCTCTCTCCCTCCCTCCCTCACTCCCTCCCTCAAAAATAAATAAACATTTGAAAATTTTAAGAAAAAAAGAATATCCTAACAAGGTGGGAATGCAAACTGGCACAGACACATGGAAAACAGTAAGGAAGTTCCTCAAAAAATTAAAAATAGAATTACCATATGATCCAGTAATTCCACTATGAGGTATTTACCCAAAGAATATGAAAATACTAATTTGAAAAGATATACACACCCCTACATTTATTGCAGCATTATTTATGATAGCCAAATTATGGAAACAGCCCAAGTGTCCACTAGTATATGAATGGATAAAGATGTGGTATATTTGTACAATGGAATATTATTAAGCTATAAAAAAGAATGAAATCTTGCCATTTACAAAAACATGGATGGATCTAGAGGGTATAATGCTAAGTGAAATAAGCCAGTCAGAGAAAGATAAATACCATGTGATTTCACTCATATGTGGAATTTAAGAAATAAAATGAATGAGCAAAGAAAAAAAGAGACAAGCCAAAAAACAGACTCTTAAGTATAGAGTCTGGTAAACTCATGTTTACCAGAGAGGAGGTGGGAGGGGGGATGTACAAAATAGGAAAAGGGGATGAAGAGTACATTTATCATGATGAACATGAGTAATGTATAGCATTGTTGAATCACTATATTGTACACCTGAAACTAATATAACACTATATGTTAATTGTACTGGAATTAAAAGTTGAAAATTACGAAGAGGAAATAATAAAATTTATCAAATCATGAATGTATAAAATCATTCCTAACAATACCTTGATAAAGCTGGTGGATATGCCCTAACCCTGCACTTTCATGCTGCCTCACAAAAGCTACAGCCAGAGCACATGCTACAGCTCTCCCAGTGTCCTGCTATAGCCAGCAGGTGTACCCCAGCCTTGTGCTCTCCTTCTACCCCACTATAGCTGGTAGGCATACACAGTCTACACAGAAGACAACTTTTTTTTAAATTTTTTAAATTTTATTTATTTTTGAGAGAGAGAGAGAGAGACAGAGCGCAAGCAGGGGAGGGGCAGAGAGAGAGGGAGACACAGAATCTGAAGCAGGCTCCAGGCTCTTAGCTGTCAGCACAGCCTGATGGGGATCACGAACCCACAAACCGTGAGATCATGACCTGAGCTGAAGTCTGGCACTTAACCAACTGAGCCACCCAGGTGCCCCAGAAGACAACTCTTAATCACCTAGTTCTGATGGCCCAGGGAGCAGGGGGCTTGTGTTTCTAAGCACCACAAGATTAAAACAATTGAAGAGACCATTCTTGGTAGGCTACCACGCCTAAGTCACTGCGGACCGCAGACTGAGACAAACTCCCAGTCTTCCTGTGAAAAAGACCTATTTTCTAGTCACGGAACTTCAGTCTGAGGGGCAGGCTTCAGATTTGCCACACATCTAGAAGATACAGAGGTACATTCATTAAACATAGGCTGGGAGAAGCCACTCTTATGCTCTTCCTCGGCCCACTACAGTTTGTCAGTACCTCCCAGAAATGGGTTTATACACTCATAGGGAGCTCCAGTTTTCACAACTGTCACATGTGGACACCATCATATTGCCTGGACAAGAGGCTAGCAAGGTTGACAAATGTAGTATACATTTGCACACTTTAAAAGCTACTGCCTGAGAATCAGGCTTTCAAGCAGCCTGAACCTAGGTGCTGACTGAGACACTGAAAGGTCTTGACACACCTTTGATTACTGGGACCTATAAAGAATAAAATCAGGCTGCTTGCACAATCACAAAGGTGAACTATGGCAAAGCTGAATGATTGGATTCATCTCTTATACAAGGACAGAACTTTAAGACTAGGAGGGGCAGCTCTTTCACCTAATACATAGAAACAAACACAGGGTCAAGCAAAATAAGGAAACAGAAATATGTTTCAAATGAAAGAACAAGATAAAAACTCAGTAAAACTTTAATGAAATGAAGCTAAGTAATTTACCTGATAAAGAGTTCAAATAATGGTTATAAAAGATGCTCACTGAATGCAGAAGAAGAATAGATGAACATAGGGCATACTTCAACAAAAAGATAGAGAATATAAGAAAGTACCAAATAGAAGTCACAGAGTTAAAGAACATAATAACTGAACTGAAAAATACACTAGAGTGATTCAATAGCAGACTAGATGAAGCAGAAGAAAGGATCAATGATCTGAAAAACAGGGCAGTGGAACTCGCCCAAACAGAGCAGCAAAAAGAAAATATTTTGAAAAGTGAAGATAGCTTAAGGGACCAATGGGACTACATTAAGCAGAATAACAGTTGCATTATTGGGGTCTCAGAAGGAGAAAAGAGAGAGAAAAGGGCAGAAAACTTACTTGAAGAATACTGGCTGAAAACTTCCCTAATATGGGGAAAGAAACAGACATCCAGATCTAGGAAGGCCAGAGAGTTCTAAATAAGAGGAACCAGAAAAGATCCATACCAAGGTACATTATAATTAAAATGTTAAAGAGAATCTTAAAAGAAAAGAAGCAAGAGAAAAACAACTTATTACATACAAGGAAACTCCCATAAGACCATGAGCAGAATGTTCAGTAAAAACTTGACAAGCCAGAAAGGGTGGCATGATGTATCCAAAGTTCTGAAAGGAAAAAACTTCCAACAAAGAATACTCTATCTGGCAAGGTTATCATTCAGAATTGAAGGAGAAACAAGAATTTTTTCAGACAAGCAAAAACTAAAGAAATCCATTACTAATAAACTGGCCTTAGAGGAAATGTTAAAGGGAATTTTTTAAGCTGAAAGGAAAGGGCACTAATCAGTAATGAGAAAACATATGAAAGTAAAAATCTCACTGGTAAAGGTAAATATGTAGGAAAGGCAATGGATTAATCACTTATAAAGCTAGTATATAGGTTAAAAGACAAAAGTAGTAAAAATAACTATAGCTACTATAATTAGCTAAGAGATATACAAAAGAAAAAGATGTGAAATATATCAGAAACATAAAAATTTTGAAGGAGGGAGTAAAAAGGTAGAGTTTTAGAATGTATTCAAACTTAAATTTCTATCATCTTAAAACAGATGGTTATGTTTTTAAATTGTTATATGTTATCCTGGTAGTTACAGTAAAGCAAAAGCCTACACAAGATGCATTAAGAATAATGAGAAGGCAATCTAAGCATTACATGAAAAAAGGCATCAAACCACAAGGGAATAGAGTAAGAGAAGAAAACAGAAAGAAACTACTTGTCAGAAAACAATTAACAAAATGGCAATGAACACATACCTATCAACAATTAATTTCAATGTAAATGGTCTATACCCAATCAAACTACATAAAATGGCTGAATGGATTAAAATAATAAGACCCATCTATATGCTGCCTACATGAAATTCATTTCAGATATAAGGACACACACAGACTGAAAGTAAAGGGATGGCAAAATATGTTTCATGCAAATGGAAACTAAAATTTACCTGGGTTAGCTATACTTACATCAGACAAAATATACTTTAAAACAAAGTCTATGATAAAATACAAAGGTAAGCATTACATAATGATGAAGGAAGATATTATCAGAAGACAGAAAATTTGTAAATATTTATGTACCCAACATATATACACCTAATTACATAAAGCAAATATTAACAGTTGTAAAGAGAGAAACTGACAGAAATACAATACCAAGTATTAATACTAATACTGCACTCATATCAATGGATACATCATTCAGATGGAAAATCAATAAGGAAACATTGGCCTTAAATGACCTATTAGACTAGATGGACTTAATAGATATATATACAGTACATTCCATCCAAAAGCAGCAGAATACACAATATTCTCAAGTGCACATAGAATATTCTCCAGGATAGATCACTTGTTAGGCCATAAAACAAGTCTTAATAAATTTAAGAAAACTGAAATCATACCAAGTATCTTTTTTTTTTAATTTTTAAAAAGTTTAATGTTTATTTATTTTTGAAAGAGACAGAACATGAGCAGGGAGGGGCAAAGAGAGAGGGAGATACAGAATCTAAAGCAGGCTCCAGGCTCTGAGCTGTCAGCACAGAGCCCGATGAGGGGCTTGAACCCATGAACTGTGAGACCATGACCTGAGCTAAAGTCAGATGCTTAACCAACTGAACCACTCAGGCACCCCATTTTAAAAAAAATTTTAATGTTTATTTATTTTTGAGAGGGAAAGAGAAAGAGTGCAAGCAGGGGAGGGGCAGAGAGAGAGAGGGAAACACAGAATCTGAAGCAGGCTCCAGGCTTTGAGCTGTCAGCACAGAGCCTGACGTGGGGCTTGAACTCATAAGCCATGAGATCATGAGCTGAAGTTGGACACTCAACTGACTGAGCCACTGAGGCACCCTGTATCAAGCATCTTTTCTAACCACAATGTATGAAACCAAAAATCTGGAGAAAAACTAGAAAAGTCACAAATACATGAAGATTAAACAACCAACTGTACTAATGAACAACAAATGAGTCAACACAGAAATCCAAGGAAAAGTCAAAAGTATCTTGAGAGAAATGAAAATGGAAATACAACACACCAAAAGCAATGGGATGTAGCAAAAGCAGTTCTAAGAGGGAAGTACACAGTGATCAGACCTACCTCAAAAAATAAGAAAAATCTCAAATAAACAATTTAACTTTACACCTAAATGAAGTAGAAAGAGAATAAACAAAGCCCAAAGTTAGCAGAAGAATGGAAAAAATAAAGATCAGAGAGGAAAGACAGCTAAAGGGAAGATGACACAGTAAGAGAACCCTAAGCTCACCATGTCCCAGGAATAGAAGTAGCTAACACTCACATCAGTGTAAATAACCAGAAAAATAACCTGAAGACTGGCAGAACAAACTCCACAACTAAAGGTAGAGAAGAGGCCACATCAAGAGGGTATAAAGGGTGGAGACACTGTAGGGAGCTAAATAGACCCATGGATTGTGGCAGGAGGAAGGGAGCTGTAGGTGTGGGAAGGGAAGAAAAATAGATTATCACACTGGGGAACTCACACAGGGAAGACGACTCCCCATAATATTTGGCTTTGAAAACTAGAGGGGCCAAACTTTGTGAGTTCTTACAACCAGTAGGACTTAAAGTCTAGGTTTAAAAATCAAGCTAGGTTCTGGGAGAGCCTAGAGAGCAATAGGAAGGTGAGTCTCCACCCTTAAAGACATAGCACAACAAATAGCCTGCACAGATACATCATAGAAGCAGCTCTTTGAAAAAAGCTTGTGGCATACATGAGGGAGATTTATTTACAAATCTCAGAACATGTCCTCAGGGGCAGGGATCCCTGGGAGACCCCCTCCAGAAACAAGGGAGCTGACAGGTGCCATTTCCCTCCCCTGCCCCACCCCAGCATAAACAAACAGCCATGCAGAAATCAGCGGGGGGTGGGGCATGGCTGACATTCACTACCTAACTTGCTTATACCAAACCCAACTCCTGGGCTCTGGGGTATCCACCCTTTTAGTCATGCTTGCCTCTCCCTCAGAATATCAGCAAACCTTGCCAATACTGTGACTCCTGAACCACACACTTTGCTGGGCCCCTGTACTGGCAGCAGTAGCAGTGGGTGCCAGACCACTCCCTTAGTGTGCAAACCATGTAAACACTGTGCACCCCAGCTCCTCCAATATGTTGTTGACCAGAGCCCATTCAAACTGGGACCACAAGCCTGGAAGTAGGCAAGCAGCCCCAACAGGGAAGCACTACTCCAAAGTCACTTGTCCTCTCTCAGGTGAGGGGAGGATAACCACACACATCAGCCAGAGTGATCCCAACAGTGGGCTAGGGGCAAACAACTGGTCTGATTCAGCCTTCACCCACCAACAAAAGCTTCTCAGGAAAAGCACCTTGCAGTTTAGTGAGACTGCATCTCTGGCAAATACCTGATCAGACTAAACTCAACCGCAAGGCAACACTAGACTGGTCCACTGATGCCACAGGGACTAAACACTTCCCACAACAGGAAAAGAGCCACTGCAGAAGACTACATTGGAAGAAAAAGCAGCCAAGACTCAACAGCAGGACATACACAATACATATAGGAGACACCCCTGAAGCGCCAGGTTCTGGTGAACAAAAAACCCTACATTGCAGGACACTGGAGGATGTCTTCATAAAGCCATTATTTCCAAAAGCAGGAGATGTTGCTGACTTTCCTGACAAACATAAACAGACACAGAGAGTCAGACCAAATGAAGAAACAGAAAAATATGTCCCAAATGAAAGAACAGGGCAAAATCACAGCAAAAGACCTAAGCAAAACAGAGATATGTAATATGCCTGGTAGACAATTTAAAGTAATGATAATAAAGATACTCAGTGCACTTAAGAAAAGAGTGGAAGACCTCAGTGAGACCATTAACAAAGAGATAAAAAGAACTAATCAGAGATGAATCATACAATATATGAAATTAAAAATATACTAGATGAATTAAAAGGCAGGCTAGAAGAAGCAGAAGAATGAATTAGTGACCTGGAGGATGGAGTAATGGAATGCAAACAAGTTGGGCAGGTGAGAGGAAAAAAAAATTATGCAAAATGAGAATGGACTTAGGAAACTCAGTGACTCCATCAAGAGTAATAACATTCACATTACAGGGATCTCAGAAGAAGAGAGAAGGGGGCAGAAAATTTACTTGAAGAAACATAGCTTAAAACTTTCCTGGGGCGCCTGGGTGGCTCAATTGGTTAAGTGTCTGACTTGGTTTCAGCTCAGGTCATGATAATTCATGAGTTCAAGCCCCGTGTTGGACTCTGCACTGACAGCACAGAGCCTGCTTGGGATTCTCTCTCTCCCTCTCTCTGCCCCTTCCCTACTCACTCTCTCTGTCTCTCTCTCAAAATAAATAAACTTTAAAAATTAAAAAAAAACAACTTCCCTAATCTGGAGAAGGAAACAGATATCCAGATTCAAGAGGCACAGAGATCCCCCAACAAAATCAACCCAAAGCAGTCCATACAAATACATACAGTAATTCAAATGGGAAAAAAGTAGTGATAAAGGGAGAATCTTTAAAGCAGCAAGAGAAAAGAAGGTAGTTACATACAAAGTAAACCCCAATAAGGCTATCAGAGGGTTTTTGAGCAGAAATTTTGCAGGACCGAAGGGAGTAGCATGATATATTCAAGGTGCTGAAAGAAAAAAGAAAAAGAAAAAACACAGCCAAGAATATTCCATCCAGCAAGGCTATCATTCAGGATAGAAGGAGAGACAGAGTTTCCCAGACAAACAAAAGTTAAAGAAATTCATGCCTATTAAACCAGCCCTGCAAGAAATGTTAAGGGGGACTCTTTGAGTGGAAAGGAAACATTATAAAGGTAAGAAAAGTGGAAAGCACAAAACCAATAAAATATCTCCCTAAAAATCAGTCAAAGGACTCACCAAATAAAAGACTATAAAATATGACACCATTTACCTAAAATGTGGTGGGGAGAGGAGTAAAGAATGGGCTCAAACATAAGTGACCATCAACTTAATATAGATTCCTATATGCAGAAGATGTTATTTATAAAACTAATGATAACCACAAATCAAAAACTAGTAATAGGTATGCAAAAAATAAAGAGAAAGGAATTCACCTATGTCACTAAAAGCCAGCAAACCATGAGAGAAGAGAGCAAGAGAAGGAACAGAGAAAAGCTACAAAAACAACTACAAAACAAATAACAAAATGACAATAAATACATACCTATCAATAATTCTGTTGAATGCAAATGCACTAAATGCTCCACTCAAAAGACACAGGGAGATAAAGTGGATAAAAAAATCTATATAATGACTACAAAAGACTCATTTCAGACCTAGAGACTCATGCAGATTGAAAGTGAGAGGATGGAAAAATATTTATCATGCAAATGGATGGGAAAGAAAGCCAGGGTAGCGACAGTTTATATATATATATATATATATATATATATATATATATATGGCTTTAAAGCAGACTGTAACAAGAGATAAGGAAGGATACTATATAGTAATAAGGGGAAAATCCAACAGGAAGATATGAGAATTGTAAATATTTGTGCATTCAACATGGGATCACCTAAATACATAAAACCGTCAATAACAAACATAAAGGAAGTAATCTATACTAATATAATAATAGTAGTGAAGTTTAACAACACACTTATATCAGTAGACAAACCATCCAAACAAAAAATCAAGAAGGAAACAGTGTCTTTGAATGACACATTGGATCACAGAGATTTAACAGATATACTCAGAACATTCCATCCTAAAACAGTAGGACACACATTCTTTACAAGTGCACACAAAACATTCTCCAGAATAGATCACATATTAGGCCACAAACAAGCCTCAACAAATTTAAAAAGATCGACATCATATCATGCATCTTTTCTAACCACAACACTATCAAACTAGAAATCAACCACAAGACAAAATCTGGAAAGACTGGAGGTTAAATAATGCTACTAAATAATGAACGGCTCAACCAGGAAATCAAGCAAGGAATCAAAAATTACATGGAAACAAATGAGAATGAAAAACACCATGGTCCAAAAACTCTGGGATACAGAAAAAGTGGTTCTAAGAGGGAAGTTTATAGCAATACAGGTCTACCTCAAAAGCAAGAAAAATCTCAAATTAAAACCTACCCTTACACCTAAAGAAGCCAGAAGAAGAAGAACAGACAAAACTCCAAAGCAACAGAATAAAGAAAATAATAAAGATTAGAACAGAAATAAATGATATAGAAACTAAAAAAATTAAAACATTAAAATTAAAAAAAAAAAACCCAGAACAGATCAATGAAACCAGGAGCTACTTCTTTGAAAAGATCAACAAAATTGATAAACTTCTAGCCAGACTCATCAAAAAAAAAAAAAAAAAAAAAAAAAAAAAAGGAGGGAGGAGGAGAGATAAAGAGAGAAAGGATTCAAATAAAATCAGAAATTAAAGAGGAGAAATTAACAACCAACATCACAGAAATACAAAGAATTGTAAGAGAATATTATGAAAAATTACATGCCAACAAATTGGACAACATACAAGAAATGTATGAATTCCTAGAAACATATAACAGAAGCAGGAAGAAATAGCAAATTTGAACAGACCAATTACCAGCAATGAAACTGAATTAGTAAACAAACTCCCAACAAAGGTCCAGGACCAGATGGCTTCACAGGCTAATTCTATCAAACATTTAAAGAAGAGTTAACACCTATTCTTGAACTATTCCAAAAATAGAAGAGGAAGGGAAATTTCCAAATTCATTCTATGAGAACAGCATGACCTTGACACCAAAACCTGATAAAGACTCTACAAAAAAAGAGAACCACAGGCCACTGTCTCTGATGAACATAGATGCAAAAATCCTCAACAAAATATTAGCAAACCAAGTCTAACAATACATTTAAAAAATCATTCTCTATGTTCAAGTGGGATTTATTCCTGGGATGCAAGAGTGGTTCAATATTTGCAAATCAATCAACATGATACAACACATCATTAAGAGAAAGGATAAAAACCATTAGATCATTTTAATTGATGCAGGAAAAGCATTTGACAAAGTACAACATCCATTCATGATAAAAACCTTCAACAACGTGGGTTTAGAGAGAACATACCTCAACATAATAAAGACCTTACATGAAAAATTCATAGAGAACATCATATTCAATGGGGAAAAACTGACAGCTTTTCCCCAAAGATCAAGAAAAAGACAAGGATGTTCACTCTCATGACTTTTTATTCAACTTAGTACTGGAAGTCCTAGCACAGAAATCAGAACAGAAAAGGAAATCTTTGGAAAGGATGAAGTAAAACTTTCATTACTTGCCAATGACATGATACTATATGTAAAAAACCCCAAATACCCCACCAAAACACTATTAGAATTGATAAATGAATTCAGTAAGGTCAAAGGATACAAAATCAATGTACAAAAAAAAATGTTGCATTTCTATACACTGATAGTGAAGCAGCAGAAACAGAAATTAAGAAAATAATCCTATTTACAATTGCACCCAAAGTAATAAAATATCTAGGAATAAACTTAACCAAAGAGGTAAAAGACCTGTACTCAGAAAACTATAAAACACTGATGAAAGAAATTGAAGATGACACAAACAAATGGAAAGACATTCCATGCTCATGGATTGGAAAAATAAATATTGTTAAAATGTCTATGTTACCCAAAGCAATCTACAGATTTAATGCAATGCCTATCAAAATACCAAAAGCATTTGTCACAGAACTAGAACCAACAATCCTAAAATTAGTATGGAACCACAAAAGACCCCAAATAGCTAAAGCAATATTGGGGGAAAAAGGACAAAACTGGAGGTATCGCAATCCCAGATTTCAAGCTATATTACAAAGCTCTGGTAATCAAAACTGTGTCGTACTGGCACAAAAACAGACACATAGCTCAATGGAACAGAATAGAAAACCCGGAAATAAAGCCACACTTTATATGATCAATTAATCATCAACAAAGGAGGCAAGAATATGCATGGTAGAAAGCAGTCTCTTCAACAAATGGTGTTGGGAAAACTGGACCGATACATGCAAAGAATGAAAATGGACCACTTTCTTACACCATACACAAAAATAAACTCAAAATGGATCAAAGGCCTAAATGTCAAACATGAAACCATACAAATCCTAGAAGAAAGCACCAGCAATAATTTCTCTGCCATCAACCATAGCAACATTTTGCTAAATACGTCTCCTGAGGCAAGGGAAACAAAAGCAAAAATAAACTATTGGGACTGCGTCAAAATAAAAAGCTTCTACACAGCAAAGAAAACAACCAACAAAACTGAAAGATAACCTACTGGAGGGAAGAAGATATTTGCAAATGACATATTTGGTAGAGGGCTACTATCCAAAATATATAAAGAACTTAAAAACTCAACACCTCAAGGGTGTCTGGGTGGCTCAGTCGGTTGAGTGTCCGACTTCGGCTCAGGTCATGATCTCACAGTCCTTGAGTTCGAGCCCCGCATCGGGCTCTGTGCTGACAGCTCAGAGCCTGGAGCCTGTTTCGGATTCTGTGTCTCCCTCTCTCTGACCCTCCCCCGTTCATGCTCTGTCTCTCTCTGTCTCAAAAATAAATAAATGTTAAAAAAATTTTTTTTTAAACTCCTACAGCTCAATAGCAGAAAAAAAATCTAATTTAAAAATAGGCAGAAGATCTGGGTAGACATTTTCCCAAAGAAGACAAACCTATGACCAACTTGCACATGAAAATATGGTCAACACAACTAATCATCAGGGAAATGCAAATCAAAACCACAGTGACATATCACCTCTCACCTGTCAGAATGCCTGGGATCAAAAAAAACAAAAACAAAAACAAAAAAACAAAACAAGAAATAACAAATGGTGGTGATGTGGAGAAAAGAGAAGCTATGTGCACTATTAGTAGTAATATAAATTGATGCAGCCACTATGGAAAGTAGTATGGAGTTTCCTCAAAAAATTAAAAATAGAAATATCCTATGACCCAGCAATTACAACTCTAGGTATCTAGCCAAAGAAAATGGTAACACTAATTCAAAAATGTATATGCACCCCTACGTTCATTGCCATATTATTTACAATACCCAAGGAAACAACCTAAGTGTCCATCAATGGATGAATGGATAAAGATGTGGTATATGTATGTATATATAAATACACGTGTGTGTGTGTGTGTGTGTGCATGTACACACAATGGAATACTACTCAGCCATAAAAAAGAATGAAATCTTGCCATTTGTGACAACATAGATGGACCCTGATGGTATTATGCTAAGTGAAATAAGTCAGACAGACAAATACCCTTTGATTTCACTAATATGTGGAATATATATATATATATATATATATATATATATATATATATATATATTAAAACTCATGGAGAGAAGAGATTATTGGTTGCCAGAGGGGTGGTGGACAAAATGGGTGAAGGAAGTCAAGATGTACAAAACTTCCAGTTATAAAATAAATAAGTCATGAGGATTTAATGTACAGGCTGGTGACCACAGTCAATAATGTGTGGCCTATTTGAAACTTGCCATAATAGCAAATTTTAAAAGCTCTCATCACAAGAAAAAAAAATTGTAACTCTATATGGTGATGAACGGTAATGGGATGTATTGTGGTGATCATATCACAGTGTATATAAATAGCAAATCATTATGCTCTACACTTAAAACTAATATGATGTTACATGGCAATTATACCTCATAAAAAATATCCTAACAACACATTAATTCACAGCAAAAAAAAACACATTGACCATCTACCATTACACTGCTGACTTAGCTGGCTGGACAGCGGGTTTCAGGCTTAGGAAGTGATTACAACCAACAATTCTAGCCCTGTATCACCATGACAACACGAACATATAATTATATACATGCATTGGAAGAAAACCAAAAAATAAGAAATACAAAAGCATGCAGGGATATTTTTTTGCTTTGTTTTATAAAGGAAAACACAGAAGAAAATGATTTTTTTAATGTTTCTTACAAAAGAACACCATGTTTGTGAAAATAGTTAATTAAATGGATTTAAGTTTAACATAGCTTAAACACGATGACCATTTCCATTTTCAGTCCTCCTGATTTATCAAAGCTCTCAATAGCATACTCAGGAGCATTCAAACAAAACTAAATAGCAATAAAGCTTTTCTAAGCTTCCTGTAATTTGAGTGACAATTTCTATAATTACAAGTATTTGACAACTTTTTTTATCATTTCTAAATGATTATGAATATCTGCGAGTTTAGAAGATTATATTTTGAAATGCATTTATATACAAACCTACCATAAAAAAGCAAACTAAATTAAGCTATTACTATGTTTAGGCTGTTGGTTTATGGTGTGATATGTATGAAACAAGAATTTTCAAATAAAGCTAAAGGAAGGGTTTAGTAACTGGATCCAAACACTAGTAGAAACAGTCTGATTCTCTTTTGCTGGTGGTTCAAACCTCACAAAGTAGAATCATGAAATTGGCCTCATCTGCATTGTAGAGATACAAAAAGAAGACCTTTAAAATATAAGGATCTGTGCCAACATTCAAGAACAAACAGGGAAAGAAAATGATCAAATGTACTAACACTCTAGATCTAGGGAGACTAAGTAAATCTGCCAGCTCTTAAGGATTTGGGGAGCTTCTTTGTTCAACGTTAAAAGGCATTTATCAAGCACTGTGTGTGAGCATTCGGGATAAGAAATAACCTCCATCATCAAATGGCTCACCAGCTAGCTCAGAAGACAGACAAGTAAGCAATTACTATACAGGGCATCCACTGATAGGAGGACCACACATCCCATTGCCTGAGACATTTCTAATTTATTCCTGTCCTATTGCCTGAGACAATTCAAGTTTACGTCTATTATTTTAGCATAATTTTAAAATTAGTATTAGTAATTTCAACCTCAAATGTGTCCCAGTTTATACAATAAATTATATGGTGACACTCATAGGAATATTACAGGAGCCATGGAAAGGCACTTACGCCAGCACTGAGAGGACTTCTTGGAGGAAGTGTTGCCTTAGGTAAGTCATAAAAGATAAATTAGTTAACCAAGTGAAGAAAGGGGCAGAGGACCTAACAGTCTCTCAAACTGAGCTAATGGCATCCTATCCCAACCATTTTCCTAACACAGGTGATTTTTCCTTTGCACTCAAAATTATGTAATGTCACATAGGTGGGGAAGATCCTGGTTCCTCAAACTCTTTTAATAAGCTTCTCACGTATTTCAAATTTCAAGAGCATATATGCAAATGACACTGGGGCACTTTCATAATTTGTCATTAGCCTATTTCCTCCTAGGAATCAGGCGGAATCATGATCACAACAGGGCCTACTGCCACAATTAAGTTCTAGACAACATTTCTTACATGTGTTAGTCCAGCATTTTTTTCCTTCCAGAACAGGCTCCTCTCTCACCAGGTGAGGATGTTGATTACCTAGTCCCACCCCTCCTGCCATAAAAGACAGCATACGACCCTGCAGGGCCACAGTCCTTTTGGGAGGGTTGACCAGAATTCTAGGATATCACTAAGAATGAACTGCTGGTGACCTTCTTTACCACCACTTGTCAAATCCTGCCTGAAAATACAGTCAACATAGGATAAAACAGACCTAAGAGAAAGAAAATTCTGCAGATGTTCTTTGAATCTCCATATGCAACAATGCCTAATACTCTTGAGTTTTACACAGGCTAAAATTACACCTTCAGCTATACAAAGAAAGCATCTTTTATTTCTCTGTAACTGTGTAGTAGCAGATGGGGGAGGCAGGGTGGAGAAAACACTAGTCCTATCTGATAACCTCAGTTAAAACCAATAATTTAACTCAGTCTCTGCTTAAAGGACTCAAGTAAATCTCAGTGTTTCAAAGTTCTGAGAACTCCCGTTCCTATTTAAGAAAGCATATAAGTGTGTGAGAGAGAAAGGTGGACTGAGAGCATTGGAAAGGAAATGAAATTCTCTTATGCACAAGTTATTCTTTGAGCCAGTGTTAATCTCTACAGCAGAGTGCCTAATCTGGCTGCTCCATGGATTGCTGACTGGTTAGAAAGGACCAATATCATACCTGGGCATCTGCTGCTGCTGCTGAGGGCTACAGCTGTTCTCTTGGCTAGAGCAATATTCTCACTGGACACTGGGCACCCCTTGCTGAACTGGGCACCACCCCAGCTCTCACTAGGGCTATAGTCTTTCCTATGGTCTTTCCCAGTTTGCTTCTCATCCAGGTGTCCACACTTGAGCCATTGGCTGTGGACTTTGTCCACAAAGAAAAGACTCTTTGGATAAGTCCACCATCAGCACCTGCAGCTACCTTTCCTATCCCTCCATAGGGCACAACTAAACTTCTGGATTGTCTCCACACTACATGGGATCTAAGGGAGACTCAAGACACCCAAACTCAGATCCTGTCTCCATCCAACTACATTGAGCCATCACAGTAACTTTGACATAGCTGCACCCAGGATGCTGAGGTTATCTCCTTCCAGACTGCAATGGGAACTAGGGCATGAGTCCCTACATCCATGACCTCTCTCCATGACACTTCAGCCTAGAGACACATATATCATAGTTAGCTTTTCAACCCCTAGTCCAGGAGAGTGAAAAAGACCAGTTTTTCCCTTTTTTTCTTTCCTCTTTACCAAGACCTTCCATATTTAAAACACTATGATCAAAAAAGCAAAATAAAACAACTCATACATCAGGTTCATTGGCTTGTCTCTTATATTGAAGGAGGATATTAAAGGAGTTTACAAAATCCTTTTGTCAACCAGGTCTCACTTTCGAGTCTGCTATCTTGCATGCTCGAAAACTGTTTTGGTAATAGTTGATGATTAATTCTTTCTTTTACTTTGCATTCCTGCAGTTACAACCCAATTTAATCCCCTTCCTACCTTGAAAGTCATGTAATCCAAAATGCAAGTGATAACCATATTAATTTTTTAAATTATTACCCTAGATCAACATTCTCAAGCATGGTCCCCACATTAGCAGCATTATTAGAAATACAGATTCTTGGACTTTACCCTAGACCAAATGAATCCAAAATTCCAGAAATGAGACCCCCAAATCTGCATTTTTAATAAGCTCCTTGGAGGTTCTGATGCATGCTAAAGTTTGAAAACCACCACCTTATGTATATTTACACAAAAGTTCCTCCTTCAAAATTATCATGGTGTATATAATGTGTTTCTCACAAACTTCATCAGCTTGAACTAGTCATAGTATCATTTTGGAAGGGTCACTCTGAACAGCCCTGCAGCTGAATAATATTTCTTATTTAATGTTTCATTCTCTCAGAGAGGTAATGACGTGGAAATCTGGGAGGAATACAAGGGACAATCTTCCTTGGACATGAGCAGCACAAATGTGAAGTACCTGGGAAGTGCAACAAATCCATCTGTGCTCCAGGTCCCTGACTTGACATTGTCTGAAATGAGAAAAAGGAGCCCTTACTTACAGGCACATCTAGCCTTCACCTTTCAAGGTTTTCCCAAGTTATTTGTGGCAGTCTGAGAGACCTTTTGAACATTTTGTTTTTATATTTCTTTTCTTCCTGAAGAATTAAGATTATATCTGCTCCTGAACCTTAAATATTAAGAAGAAGGGTACTTACTTTTTGGCCCCAAACTCCCAAGCTCCAAACACATGTGCTATATACCCAGTCGACTGAGACATGTAACACCAAAAAGACTGCATGTCAGGACCTCTAAATATATAATTTAGAAAACATTGAAGAATGAAAGGATTAATAGAATCAATATACATATGTAATAATAATATCTATCTTATTAAAGGTTTACTTTTTATTTTAGCCTCAATATAAGTCTATGGGTATACCAACCTAGGTTGTAAGCAACAGAAACTAAATCTAGCTAACTTAGGAAGAAAACAAATAGAAAGATTGTGAGTAATTCAGTGACATGAAAGGAAGGCTGGAGAAGAAACATCCTGTTCATCTGGGAAGAAATGACAGCAAGGGCAACCCCAGGCATCCAACTAGTAGGAACTAATGGATGTGTCTTTAGGGAATCACCATCAACATGAGCCAGAAATAAGATGTGTTCTTACACCTTTTTGTGGTCCTCTCAGGAAATAAAGTCCCAGAGAGAGACTCTGATAGATAGCTTGAATGACAGATATGTCTACCTTTTGGCTAGACAAAGGCAGGACACCTTGAACAGTAGTCTCACTAAGAGGGAAGAATAAATTCAAAAAAGGAAATCAGGTTGACATCTCAAAATTAACTTGATAGAAATGGATGTTGGGTGGCCAATACATGTCTATCAGAATAATACCAATGATATAAAAAAGCAGGTGCTAGCTGAGGAACGTAAGCCCAGAGAAGCTGTGACTGCCCAAAATCCCACAAAGTAAACCCAAGCTTCTGACTAGCATATCACCGCACTCATCTGATATTCTGACTGTAACTTCCATGCTGAAATAGTAAACTCCACAATGAGAAAATAGTAAATATGAGGACTAACTTTTAAAAGCTCAGAGGCTTGGGGCGCCTTGGTGGGTCAGTTGATTGAGCCCCACATCAGGCTCCATGCTGGGTTTGGAGCCTGCTTTAAGATTCTCTCTCTCCCTCTGCCCCTCTCCCTTGCTCATGATCTTTCTCTCTCTTTAAAATAATAATAATAATAATAATAATAATAATAATAATAATAAACTATTAAAAGCCCAAAGGCTCTAGTGGCAAAAAAAAAGTGCTAGCATACTTCTTCTCACCATATTCCTCACTTTTGCTCTGTTGTGCTTAAAGTGAGACATGGGGTCACCAGAAAATGCATTGGGCTTGAAGTAAATTATCTCAGCTTTGCCATGGACTATGAGACTTTGAACAGGTTATTTAACATCTCCAGGCCTCAGTTTTTTCATTTGTAAAATAAATGGGTTGGAAAGGATCTCTAAAATCTCATCTCTAACATCCTAAGCAGTTAAAATTAAAATCTATTTCTAAGGCCATTGCTTCACTCTAAGTCAGTAAACTCCTAGACAGGTGGTATTGTATCTTCTTATTCATTGTAACTTTTCCAGCACATGTGAAATGATCTCCCAAAGCTTGTCTACTGCCATTATTTTCAGAAGTTGTAGTTGAACAAGGAGATTTGGCCCTTGGCTGAAATTATAGAAAGGAAGTTACTTCTAGTTTCCCAGTGTCTGGATTGACCTACTCCCAGTAGCTGGATTTCCCAGCTACTTCATATACATAAGAGCGTCCTTCTAGATATAATATTTAAATGAAATCTATGTGTATGTTTATAAATGTAAAGTGGAAGTGTTTTAATAATAGTACAAGAAATAGCCTCATACTAATCCTTGATTTTTTAATTCAACAAATGATGTCACAAAGAAGTATAAATTTTTAAACTATAAATACATCTACCTTTCATCACACTGTGTTAATCGAACCCTTTATGTGAAACAATACCACTAATTCCTATTAAAGCTTCCCTGAATAAAAAGCTATTTTGTGGACACAGAAATCCACTTTTTCTAAATCTCATTTCTTTTTATCTTTGACACCACCGTTCTTCTGTCTCTTTGTGCAAAAGAGTAAATCCTTTCAGAGCCAACAGGCTCAAATACCATAGCGAGTGAGATTACCAATACTGACATCCCAGCTGAATAAACGGTAAGGAGCATTTCTTCTCACCTTTCACCTTGAAATAATCACAGCACTGGAAGGACAGGCTCCGGGTAATAAATGACAGAAAAATCATCCTTCTCACTGTAGCCTAGGAAATTGACTTCAATAATGGTTGATAAAGTTACTCTTTGAAAATAAATTTTAGCAGGAATAATGCCAAATTTAAAAAGAAAAAGTTAGACAACAGAACCTCCTTATTTTTACACTCATTCTCAAGGCCTGGAATCTTCTCCACTGTTTCATATTAACCAAAAATATTTTCACTTACTTAACATTTTTAAAGCACTAGCTCCAAGTTTCCTTCATCCTATTATTAACAAATTATTTGAGAGTCACAGGTGAACTCTTCCATGGCTAAAAGCTCCCATCTCATAATCACCCCCATGGTAATAAGTGTGTGACACATAAAGTTTTTCAAGTACTCATCAAAACAATTGAAAATTCCTTAATAGGGGTGCCTGGCTGGCTCAGTCAGTTAAGCATCTGACTTGGGCTCTGGTCATGATCTCATGGTTCGTGGATTTGGGCCCCGCTTTGGGCTCTGTGCTGACAGCTCAAGGCCTGGAGTCTGCTTCAGGTACTGTGTCTCCCTCTCTCTCTGCCCCTTCCCTGCTCGCACTCTGTCTCTCTCTCTCTCTCTCTCTCTCTCTCTCTCTCTCTCTCTCTCTCAGAAAATAAAATAAACATTAAAAAAATTAAAAAAAAAATAAATAAAATAAAATAAAATTCCTTAATAAATACAAGGAACTATGTAGGCATAACCCAACGTCCTTCTGGCAACAAAGACCTAAATTGGGTCAATCTCCTTATTATCTTCTCCCCTTTCTCCTCTATACCTCATCCTCATATTCCTATCATCAACCACTTTGGTATCACTAAATGATAAACCTTGTAACATTCATCTCCTCTCTCACTCCCTATGTTAACTGATCACTAAATCTCATAGTATCTACCTCAGAAATGTCTCTCAAATGTACCCTCTTGTCTCCAGCCCACCTCCACTGCCTTAACAAAGACCTTCCTCATCTTTTGTGGGAACCACCACAATAGCTGCTACTCTTTAGTCTCCCTGATCCTGTTTCTTTGCAGTTCACTCAGTGCTTGGCACTGCCACCTGCTGCCTGCTATCTTCCCAAAACACAGAGGTACAGAGACCAGCCACTGGCAGAACAATGCAGCAAAGCCAGGAGGGAACAGAAGAAGAAACCCTCCAACCTCTTTCTGCTCTTACCCTCTGACCTCCTGTTATTATCTCCAATTGGTTGAATACGAAAGGAAGCCAGAGCAGATTCTGGGTCATATAGATGCTAAGGGACAGTCCCCTAGGGTACATAACAAGGCAGAGCTAGGTGGTGAATAAATTTAGGGAGGCAAATGAAGGCATTTGGGGCATAACCTGCACATCCCTACCCTTTCTTCATCTTCTAGGTGCCCACTCAACCTATAAGATCCAGTTCAAAAGTTACCTTCCCAGAGTTACTTTATATATATATATATATATATATATATATATATATATATATATATCTCACAATATTTCATTGCAATTTATATGTTTACTTATCTTTTTCCCCAAATTCTTAGAATCTCAAAAGCCAGAATACCGTTTCATTTAATTCACAGTCCTTGGCATATTATTGACCCTCATATTATAGTCCTCATGCACGCATATGTGTGTATATTTTAAATGAATGGAGTGAGGCAAACAGGACTTCCCCAATGTTTTTTATGTAAAGAAATAACAATCAAAATTAAGTGCCATGTATCTAACTCTACAGACCCTTCCTGAGGCCAGACTGCAGTTCCCTTTGTCCACACTGCTTCAAGGAAGTGCATGGGAGATACCACATATCTAATCAAGAAAGAGCTCTTTAATAAATTACTTGATGGACCAGATAACTTTACTCCCACCAACCACACAAACTGCCTGTGTTAGCACCTTTGGGCTCCTATAACAAAATACCACAGGTTGGGTGGCTTATAAACAACAGAGATTTATTTCTCATAATACTGGAGATTAAAAGTCTAAGATAAGGTGCCACCAGATTTGGTGTCTGCTGAGAGCCTACTCCCTGATTAATAAACAGTTGGTTTTTTTTCTATGTATCCTCATATAGAGGAAGGGCTAAGGAACTCTCTGGGGCAGAGGCCTCTTTCATAAGGGCTCTAATCCCATATGTGAGGACTCCCCATCATGACCTAATCACTTTCCAAAGGCCTCATCTCCAAATACCATCACATTGGGGATTAGGTTTCAACATAAAAATTCTGGGGAGGCTCAAATATTCAGTCTATGGCCCTCTTCTAAAACCACCTGGAATGATTGGGCCTCAAAGTTATTCCTGGTATCTCTGGATGCCCCCTGAACACACTAACATTTACCTCTTTCACACTGTGGCATTAAGATGTATATGTAGCAGATGCTGTATATGTCACACCCACACAACAGGATTTAGTAATCCCATCTGACTTGAAACTGGAGCATCACTGCATTTGTGCACATAAACTTGACATGTAATTTTCTCTTCAGAAAGTATTCTCACAATCTCTCCTAGATCTTTTTGTCTATATTTTTTTAATGAGGTTGTATAATTTACATGGAATATGACTTGTCATGGTACATCCATAGGACTGAATAATGTACAGTCATTACAATCTTCATAGAGCAATCCGTATCAAAATAACACCAGCATTCTTCACAGAGCTAGAACAAACAATCCTAAAATTTGTATGGAACCAGAAAAGACTCTGACTAGCCAAAGCAATCTTGAAAAAGAAAACCAAAACTGAAGGCATCAAAATCCTGGACTTCAAGCTGTATTACAAAGCTGTAATGACCAAGACAGTATGGTACTGGGACAAAAACAGACACTCAGATCAATGGAACAGAATAGAGAATCCAGAAATGGACCCACAAACATAAGGCCAACTAATCTTTAACAAAGCCAGAAAGAATATCCAATGAAATAAAGACAGTCTCTTCAGCAAATGGTGCTGGGAAAACTGGACAGCGACATGCAGAAAAATGAACCTGGACCACTTCCTTACACCATACACAAAAATAAACTCAAAATGGATAAAAGATCTAAACATAAGATAGGAAACCATCAAAATCCTAGAGGAGAAAGCAGGCAAAAACCTCTTTGACCTCAGCCATGGCAACTTCTTACTCAACACATCTATGGAGGCAAGGAAAACAAAAGCAAAAATCAACTATTGGGACCTCATCAAAATAAAAAGCTTCTGCACAGCAAAGGAAACAATCAGCAAAACTAAGAGGCAACCAATGGAACGGGAGAAGATATCTGCAAATGACATATCAGATAAAGGGTTAGTATCCAAAATCTATAAAGATTACCAAACTCAACACCCAAAAAACAAATAATCCGGTGAAGAAATGGGCAAAAGTCATGAATAGACACTTCTCCAAAGAACACATACAGATGGCCAACCAATACATGAAAAAATGCTCAACATCACTCATCATCAGGAAAATATAAATCAAAGTCACTATGAGATACCACCTCACACCTGTCAGAATGGCTAATATTAACAACTCAGGCAACATCAGACGTTGGCGAGGATGCTGAGAAAGAGGATCTCTTTTGCACTGCTGGTAGGAATGCAAAATGGTGAAGCCACTCTGGAAACAGTATGGAGGTTCCTCAAAAAATTAAAAACAGAACTACCCTACGACCCAGCAATTGCACTACTAGGTATTTATTCAAGGGATACAGGTGTGCTGTTTTGAAGGGGCACATGCACCTCAAAGTTTATAGCGATGCTATTGACAATAGCCAAAGTTGGAAAGAGCCCAAATGTCCATCAACAGATGAATG
The DNA here is from genome assembly GCF_018350215.1 of Panthera leo. NCBI lineage: Eukaryota > Metazoa > Chordata > Mammalia > Carnivora > Felidae > Panthera > Panthera leo. The sequence goes on from NC_056687.1 coordinate 85,791,346, forward strand.
GATAAAGAAGATGTTGTGTGTATGTATATGTTTATGTATGTGTGTGTGTGTGTGTGTGTGTGTGTGTGTGTGTGTGTATATATATATATATATATATATACATATATATATATATATATATATAATGGAATATTACTCAGCAATCAAAAAAGAATGAAATCTAGCCATTTGCAACTAGGTGGATGGAACTAGACAGTAGTATGCTAAGTGAAATTAGTCAGTCAGAGAAAGACAAATATCGTATGACTTCACTCATACGAGGAATTTAAGATACAAAACAGATGAGCATAAGGGAAGGGAAGCAAAAATAATATAAAAACAGGGAGGGGGACAAAACATAAGAGACTCTTAAATATAGAGAACAAACAGAGGGTTGCCAGAGGGTTTGTGGGAAGGGGGATGGGCTAAATAGGGAAAGGGCACTAAGGAATCTACTCCTGAAATCATTGTTGCACTATATGCTAACTTGGATGTAAATTAAAAAATAAATAAATTATTTTTAAAAAAGAAAAAATATTCATAAAGAAATTAGAATATACTTACAAAATCATTTTAAAAAGGAAAAAATGAAGCTACAACACTGACTATAATAAAATAGTTAAATCAAAAAATATTTCAAGAGGTAAATGCAAAAATTATTTATTAACAGTGGTAGTGGGATTAAGCATGACTTTTATTCTTTGCCTACACTTCCCTGTGTTTGTTACACTTTCTAAAACAGCCATAAGTATATTTTTAAAATGAACTTATTTATTCTGCATACCTCTCTGTATTGTTGATGAAGCATCAGTCAGATGGAGCACTGTGAAGCCTAGTATAATTTTCATATATCACAGAGTCTCTGAGGATAAGGTTATACCTCAACTTCTAAAACACTTCTCTTCTTATAAGTGATGAATCACTAAATTCTACTCCTTAAATTAATATTACACTATATGTTCACTAACTAGAATTTAAATAAAAATTTGAAAAAAAATTAAAAAAAATAGTTCTGTGCTTAATTCAAGACTAAAAATGGCAAGTACATTTTTAAAGCTAAAAGTATTTTGGTGAGGTCTTAATATTGTTCCTCAATTTACTACTCCTCAATTTTTTTACCAAAGCAAAGTTTCCTTCTCTCATCAGCTTATCATCCTAATAGTCACATCCTTCTTTCTTTTGGTGGTACAACCCCTCTACCTACCCAAACCCAAAACCTTGGAGATTTTCACTTTTGTATTCATTCATTAATTCAATCAGCATTTATTTAACACCTTCTAGGTGCCACCCAGCGTGGATACTAATAATACAAACATGAAAAGACAACTCTGCTTTTGGGGAGCTATTAGTTTGGTGAAGGCAGACATGAACCAATTTCAGTAAAATATGACCATTAAGGCAGGTACAAAGTTCAGAGTTAAAGTTCTATTTCCACCTGAGGAGTCAGGAAACACTTCATAGAGGAAGTGTGCTGAGTTGGCATCAGAAGGATTAGTAGTTTCTTTGCCAGTTGGCAATCAAGGAAGACCATTCCAGCAGGGAGAGAAGCTGACTTAAAGGCATTAGAGGCATTAGGTGGAATGTTCTCTGGAATGGCAAGGTATTCAGTATGGCTGGAATTTGAGAGCAGGGAGATGAGGCCATAGTGCTAACCAGGAGATTGATCAGTTCATTTTATGTCCTCCCATGGAGTTCAGACATTATCTAACAAATGATAGAGAGGTAATGAAGGTATTTTGACTAGGGAAGTAACATAACCAAGTTTACAATGTAGAAGGATCACTTTAGAGCTGTGCTGTCCACTACAGAGGTCACTAACCATGAAAGGTTATTGAGCACTTGAAATATGGCTAATCCAAATTGAAATGTCTTATAAGTATAAAATATGTACCATATTTCAATATAAAATAAATGAATATAAAATAAAGGGTCAGTATTCAAAATCGATAAAGAACTTATCAAACTCAACACCCAAAAAAACAAATAATCCAGTCAAGAAATGGGCAGAAGAAAGGAATAGATATTTTTCCAAAGAAAACATCCAGATGGCCAATAGGCACACGGAAAGATGCTCAACAGTACTGATCATCCAGGAAATACAAGTCAAAACCATAATAAGATAACCACCTCACACCTGTCAGAATGGATAAAATTAACAACACATGAAACAACAGATGTTGGCAAGGATGTGGAGAAAGGGGAACACTCTTACACTGTTAGTGGGAATGCAAACTGTGAAGCCACTCTGGAAAACAGTATGAAGGTTCCTCAAAAAGTTAAAAATAGAACTACCCTATGACCCAGCAATTGCACCACTAGGTATTTACTCAAAGAATATAAAAATACTGATTCGAAGGGGTACATGCACCGTGATGTTTATAGCAGCACTATCCACAGTAGCCAAATTATGGACAGAGCCCAAATGTCCTTCAACTGATGAATGGATAAAGATGTGGTGCATGTGCGCGTGTGCGCACACACACACACACACACACACACACACACACACACACACGCGTGCACAATGGAATATTACTTGGCCATAAAAAATGATGAAATCTTGCCATTTGCAGTGACATGGATGGAACTAGAATGTATTATGCTAAACAAAATAAGTCATTCAGAGAAAAACAAATACCATATGATTTCACTCATAGGTGAAGTTTAAGAAACAAAACAGATGAACATAGGGGAAGGAAAAGAAAAAAAAAGGAAGGGAGGCAAACCATAAGAGACTCTAAACTATAGAGAACAACCTAAGAGCTGGAGAGGAGGTGGGTGGGAGACGAGCTAAATGGGTGATGGGTATTAAGGAGGGCACTTGTTGTCTTGCACATTGGGTATTATATGTAAGAATCACTATTACATTATATGTTAATTAGAATTTAAATAAAAACATTAAACTGGAAAAACAAACAATAAAATAAAATATCCCATTAAGATTTTACATTGATTACATGTTAAAATAACATAATAACATTTTAATTGATATATTTGATTGAATAAAATACTTTATTAAAATTAATTTTAATTATTTATTTTTAAATTTTTTGTGTGTTTTTTTAATCTTTATTTATTTTTGAAAGAGAGACAAAACATGGGTAGGGGAAGGGCAAAGAGAGAGGGAGACACTGAAGCTGAAGCAGGCTCTAAGCTCTGAGCTGTCAGCACAGAGCCTGATGTGGGGCTCAAACTCACAACTGCGAGATCATGACCCAAGCCAAAGTCAGAAGCTTAACTGACTGAGCCACTCAGGCACTCCTTATTTGTGTGTTTTAATGTTTTGCTAGAAAATACAAAATTACATATGTGGATACATTCTAACTCTATTGGACAGTATTGCTTTAAAGGTAGAGAAAAAAATGGGGTGGAGCTGTGGTTAGATGAAGATCAGGTAAAAAAGCCAGGAAACTATCACAGCAGCTCAAGAGATGAATGTCTGATATAGAAAGAGGGTGATGGGGATGGAGAAGCAGGGAATGAATGTGGGAGACATTTAACAAAAAGAATCAACTGGCCTTAAATAATGTAGTAGATATGGGTAAGGAAGAAGTCTAGAATGACTCCAAGTATTCGGCCTGCAAAAGCAAATGGATGAAGAATTAACCAAAACACATTCTTTGAAAGATAAAGCCAAGATCGAATTTTTAAATGCTGACAATATCTATTGTATCATGTACAGTATTTCATATAACCTCTTTGTGCCTTCTTTTAATCATAGTACAAGAGCTAATAATAATACTTGTAATAAAATTGTTCAGAAGATTAAATGAATTATGACATTTAATGAACCCGAAACAATTCCTGAAACACAGAAAGCACCCAAAAGAAGGTTTATTCTTGTTATTATTCTGTTTCTAGTCTTCTATGCTCCTCTTTCACATCTTCTATGCCAACATTTTTCAAGCCCTTTAGAGTCTACCTTAACATTATCTCTTCAATCTTGCCCCGCCTTTCTATTTGTACTCTCACCACCCTAACTCAGACCTTCATCACCCAATCACCGGAACACATTAATAGTCATTTAACTGGTTTCCTCCGTGTTGTATCTCCCTTCACGTTGATCCATCCCACACCTGTGTGCCAATCATGTTTTTTAAAGAATATCTATGATCATTGTATTTCCTGATCAGAAAATCTTTAATCCCCTCTATTACACATCAGGAGCTCCTGCCAAATGCTTGCCATTGTTTCTGGACTTTCTGACCAAAGTCCTTCTTTCCTATCTTAGCTATCTAACAAATAAGGAAGGAAAACAGGTCATCATTCCTTGTTCTCATCAATAAGCCAAAGTATACAGTTGCCTGAAGTATACAAATTCTCTTCTGGGCCTTACCCTGTCCCTTTGGTTTTTTAGATCTAGAAGTACTTCAGAGGCCTATGAAAACTTAAGAATCACTCAAAACACCTTGCCATATCACTCCCTAAAACCTCAAAGAAAAAAAAAAAAAGCACCCACAGACTTGCCATTGTCATAAATCTAGGATCATTTAACTTCTGCTATCACATGACCCTGTATTGAGGTCTTTTCTCCTCACAATTGTTTCTGATTTATGCTTTCCTCTTTGGGGTTATGGCAACACCTAATACACTATTGAAACCTTCTTTCATTCTATGTCCTTTATGTTTATTGAATTGTTCACTAAGGGGATTAACTAGTATGACAGAGTGTGACATCTCCATTCTACTCCTGATGTATTTCCCCACCTTCTGCTCATCTGATGTGTTTAATATCCTGAAATTTTACCATCCAGTTTTATGGGGATGAGAACTCTTTTAATGCATGGTTGGAGGATTAAAGATATCCTGTTCTATCTGAGAGAAGATTTTCCACAATCCTTCTAAAATATCCAACCAGGACCAATAAGGAAGTCTGTTAGTAAACACGAAATTGTCAGGAACTGAAATGCATCATGAATTTACTTTAAGTGGTGATCTCAACTCTAGGAGTGGGTGGGGAGGGGCAGCAAGAATGCCAAATGTAGTACACTAGTGAGCCACTATATGGATGGGGGTATGTGCTGGTACCAGAACATAGGCTTAGAATTGTTCCACCAAACTAAGAATTAATCTCTAGCCCATGTTTTTTTTTAACATTTATTTGTTTTTGAGAGAGCATGAGTGGGGAGTAGCAGAGAAAGAAGGGGACAGAGGATCCAAAGTGGGCTCTGCACTGGTGACAGTGAGCCAGATGCGGGACTCAAACTCATGAACCATGAGATCATGACCTGAGCTGAAGTTGGATGCTCAACCACCTGAGTCACCCTGACACCCCAATCTCTAGCCCATCTTTTATTATTAACTTGGCAAAGCAAACATAATTCACCAACCAACACTCAAACAGTATCATTAGAACATCACCATAGTGACCACAACAGTTCATAATACATTCCAAAGTGTTTACAATATTCTTTCATTTTCTTTTTTTAAAATGTTTATTTATTTGAGAGAGAGAGAGAGAGAGAGAGAGAGAGAGAGAGAATGTGAGTGGGGGAGGGGCAAAGAGAGAGGAAGACACAGAATCTGAAACAAGCTCCAGGCTCTGAGCTGTCAGCCCAGAGCCTGACACAGGGCTCAAACTGGTGAACTGTGAGATCATGACTGAGCTGAAGTTGGACACTCAACTGACTGAGCCACCCAGGCACCCCTACAGTATTCTAACTCCCCTTTGAGACTGCCAGACAAAGATGATAGAATAACTAATCTCTCCCAAAATTCCACAAAAATTATAACACAAAGGAGAAAATAAGAGCAAAGCAATTAAACAATGGAAACAAGAAGGGACATGAAATTCTGAGAAACTGCTAAAGACACAGAGGATCGGAGATCAGAAAAAAGACAACTGAGAAATTTGTTCATGTCTCCAGAGAATAAATTAAAAGAGGAAGATAAAGAAGTTATATGAAACCAATTAAGAGACTGAACATACATCTAAAGATACAATATCCACCTAGTTGAAAGTGCAGTAGAATTAAATGGAGTAGATGGTGGATAATCAAAGAAATAAAAAGAAGAATTTCTTTGAAGAAAGATTTGATTCTTCAGATCAAAAAAGACCCACCAAATGCAAAGCAGAAGAAATGTGGGGAGGAGGAGACACATCATACAATTTCTAAACTTTAAGGATAATGAGAAAAATCCAGAAGCTCCCAGAAAAAGAAAAATATTCTGCGAAAGAATAAAAATCTGATTGGCATCAGACTTTTTATCTTCAAAACTAAAATTCAGAAAACAATGAGATAATGAAGTGTTGCCTACAAAGTTGTGAGGGGAAAGGATTTCGCACCTGGAATTCCATTTTCCAGGCAGGAGAGAAAAACAGACATTATTCATGTAAAAATTTCAATACTACCAATACTCTCTCCCCACAAAAACTTTCCTTGGTGATGTAGTGCAGCAAAACAATGCAATTATTACGAAAGGATTCAGTACTGTGTCATGTCTAAGAATACAGATTCTGGAGCCTGATTGCCTGAATTTTGAATCCTAGATCCCTATTTACCAACTATGTGACCTTGGGCAAGTACTTAACCTCTTTGTGCTTCAGCTTCTTCACCTGCAAAAGAGGATGATTTACAATATCTACATCACAAGGTCATGAAAATTAATTTGGTTAATACATAAATATTTAGTACAGTGCCTGGTACATGGTAAACATTCTGAAGTTTTTGCAGTGCTTCTTAAAATGGAAGGGGAGTAAAATGCTAAATTAAAAATAAATAATGTGACCTCTGGTTTCAACTGCAACATGTAAAGAGCTTACAAGTAGTCACTCCTATCCTTACCATAAGACAAATACCGAGCAAGGGTACCTGGCTGGCTCAGTTGGTACAGCACATGACCCTGATGTTGGGGTCATGAGTTCAAGTCCCACATTGGGCAGGGAGCCTACTTGAAAATTAATAAGATTTTTTTTAAAGAAAAAAAAAAGTTGAGCAATCTAAAAATCAATCATATTTCTTGGGCTCATCAGAAAATTCAGGTCAGAGGGCAAACTACCACCATGAAATTATAGCCAATCACAGCTCACAATAGTTTATAATATCAAGATGACACCCAATCACAGCTGTCATCAGGTTATTTTGCAACAGAAGCCCTTAGAGCCATAAATGTCGGACCAAATAAATGCTGATTTTATGAATTGTTGGAGGCCAAATGTGGACTAGTTCAATAGGGAGAAACTGCTGGAAGCCAAAACTTAGGGAGACCCCTACACTCTCATGGGTTTTACCCCCAAGAATCCTATCAAATTCTCAAGGTGAAGATGCAAGAAAAATTCCCTTATATCTGTGGTAGGGAGAAAAGAAATATAAATGCTATGAAAGAACCAAGAGCATTCTCCATAAAAAGGTCTACCCTCTAAGAAAAAACACTTTACCAGAGCCTCATCTGACCTAGGGAAAGGGTAATTCCCCAACTCCAACCCCCTCTAACCTTCCAGTCTCACCTAAAGGGGGAGAAAAAGAAGCTAAGAAATATTTGCAAAAGCCACAACAAAAGGACAATGGCCCATTAAAAACTGAGATTTTACTATAAGACTATAAAATGCTTCCTCTCCCCCATGTCTTACCACGACACCAATGGGGCTTCAAAATAACAATAATGGCTTAGAGAGGAAGGAGCTGCAAGATACAGATTCTATTTAAGAAAAAGTTCTCAGGGAAACTCTAAGGGAACCAACAGGGGGAAAAAAAAAAACAAGGACACTAAGAGAAACTGAAGCATCTGGCATCTACATCTACAGGCAACTAAACACAACCTAACAAAACCTCACACTAAAGGTCTACTTATCTCAGTTCCTGCCATCCAATACATAGTGTCCAGTGTTCAACAAGAAAGGGCAGGCATGCTAACAAGGAAGCTAAAAAAAACGTCTAAAGAGTATTGAAACCAGACTTAATATTACATAAATTATGGAATTATCACACAGGGAACTTTAAATAACTATGATTAATTTGTAAACAGCTCTAACAGAAGAAGTAGACAAAAATGGAAGAACATATGGGTAATATAAGCAGAGACATGAAAACTAAGAAAAAAAGCAAAGAAAATGCTACAAATAAAAAAGACATGAATAAACCTTAAATGTTTGTTGCTATGTGAAAGAAGCCAGTCTGAAAAGACTGCATGTTGTATGATTCCATTTACATGACAATCTGAGAAAGGCAAAATTATAGAGAGAGTAAAAAGATCAGTGATTGCCAGAGGCTTAAGGGGAGTGGAAAAGTTGGATAGATGGTTTTTTAGCACAGGGGACTTTAAGGGCAGAGAAAGTATTCTGTATCACACTGTAATGGTAGATACATAACATTAATGCATTTGTCCCAATCCACAGAACTTATAAAGTAAAAAATGAACTTGATTCAAATTTTCAAATTACTTAGGAGATCAAGAGATTCTACCAAGGAATGCAGACTGTGACAAAAGGACCCAATTACAAATGTATGGAAAAAAGCTTCACTGAAAGGAGCAGAGTTAAAAGCTGCTGACCTGACTAGAAATATGTAGAATCTATAAGACTAAAGGCAAAGGAAGTATACATAAGCCTTGTACTCAAGTTAATAAAATTGTTTCCCCATGGGGGAATGAGTTATCAATCCTGATACTCCTTTACATGTATGTCTATGTGTGTGTATGTGTATATATCTATATACATCTATGTGATATATCTATATATATAAAAGAGAGAGAGAGTGAGTGGGGTAGGGGCAGAGGGAGAGGGAGAGAGAGAGTTTCAAGCAGCCTCCATGACAGCCCAGAGCTCCCCACACAGGGCTCAATTCCACAACTGTGAGATCATGACCTGAGCCAAAATCACATGTCAATCACTGAACCAACTGAGACACCCATGTGCCCATTTACATATATATTTGTATTTAACAATTAAATAACTGGATAGTGGAGAGTAGGAGCCAGGTTTCTCATTGTTAGAGTGGGAATTTACAGGTAGGCAAGAGGATCAGGCAAGTATGATCCAGATGGTGATGGATTAGAACTGGAGGCATCAGTAAGAATTCACCTTTAGCATAATAACAATGCAGATTACTACATGTAGAAACATTTACAGATATGTTCCTATACTGGGTGAGTATATACACATATATTTCTTCACTCTGTCAGCTGAAAGAACCTAAAAGAAATGATACTCCAGTAGCATGAGCACACCTAGCACCCAGATCTTGTCTCTAAAAAGGATCCAGGGATTCTTGCAGAAATGGCTGATTCTGAGACTTGAGTAAAAAATACACAAGATGATGGCACAAAAACAGACACATAGACCAATGGAATAGAATAGAAACCCCAGAACTAGACCCACAAACGTATGGCCAACTAATCTTTGACAAAGCAGGAAAGAACATCCAATGGAAAAAAGACAGTCTCTTTAACAACTGGTGCTGGGAGAACTGGACAGCAACATGCAGAAGGTTGAAACTAGACCACTTTCTCACACCATTCACAAAAATAAACTCAAAATGGATAAAGGACCTGAATGTGAGACAGGAAACCATCAAAACCTTAGAGAAGAAAGCAGGAAAAGACCTCTCTGACCTCAGCCGTAGCAATCTCTTACTCGACACATCCCCAAAGGCAAGGGAATTAAAAGCAAAAGTGAATTACTGGGACCTTATGAAGATAAAAAGCTTCTGCACAGCAAAGGAAACAACCAACAAAACTAAAAGGCAACCAACGGAATGGGAAAAGATATTTGCAAATGACATATCGGACAAAGGGCTAGTATTCAAAATCTATAAAGAGCTCACCAAACTCCACACCCGAAAAACAAATAACCCAGTGAAGAAATGGGCAGAAAACATGAATAGACACTTCTCTAAAGAAGACATCCAGATGGCTAACAGGTACATGAAAAGATGCTCAACGTCGCTCCTCATCAGGGAAATTCAAATCAAAACCACACTCAGATATCACCTCACGCCAGTCAGAGTGGCCAAAATGAACAAATCAGGAGACTATAGATGCTGGAGAGGATGTGGAGAAACGGGAACCCTCTTGCACTGTTGGTGGGAATGAAAATTGGTGCAGCCACTCTGGAAAACAGTGTGGAGGTTCCTCAAAAAATTAAAAATAGACCTACCCTATGACCCAGCAATAGCACTGCTAGGAATTTACCCAAGGGATACAGGAGCACTGATGCCTAGGGGCACTTGTACCCCAATGTTTATAGCAGCACTCTCAACAATAGCCAAATTATGGAAACAGCCTAAATGTCCATCAACTGATGAATGGATAAAGAAATTGTGGTTTATATACACAATGGAGTACTACGTGGCAATGAGAAAGAACGAAACATGGCCTTTGTAGCAACGTGGATGGAACTGGAGAGTGTGATGCTAAGTGAAATAAGCCATACAGAGAAAGACAGATACCATATGTTTTCACTTTTATGTGGATCCTGAGAAACTTAACATAAACCCATGGGGGAGGGGAAGGAAAAAAAAAGAGGTTAGAGTGGAAGAGAGCCAAAGCATAAGAGACTGTTAAAAACTGAGAACAAACTGAGGGTTGATGGGGGGTGGGAGGGAGGGCAGGGTGGGTGATGGGTATTGAGGAGGGCACCTTTTGGGATGAGCACTGGGTGTTGTATGGAAACCAATTTGACAATAAACTTCATATATTGAAAAAAAAATACACAAGATGAGCCTAGAGCATTTTATGTGCCAGAAAGTTAAGAAGAGCTCAAGTAAAACAAAAACAAAACCCTTACACCAATGGGGGTGGGGGTGTCAAAGGGACACAAGAGCCAACTGAAAGAACTCCCAGCTCCCAGTAGCCAAAGATGGAATAATTTTAGCAAAAATTAAATAAATAAAGCAGTTTTGAATCATAACCCAAGTACAAAATAAATACGTTTGAGTCCATACTGATAGAAATAAATTATTGAATAAGTAAACAAACAGAGAGATAAGACAAATCTGTGCAGAGGATTTTCTTTTTCTACTCTTTTTTAAAAGTTTATTTATTTTGAGAGAGAGAGAGAGAGCACACAAGTACGACAAGGGAAGGAACAGAGAGAGAGAGAGGGAGAGAGAGAATCCCAAGCAGGCTCTGTGCTGTCATAAATTATTTTCAAATAATTTATATAGATAATCCATCCTCAAATAAAGGGTGGATTAACTCTTTACTCCTTAACTGTGACCTGTACATAGTGACTGCCTTCCAAACAGGTCAGTATGGAAAGTGGAAACAAAAAGTAACTTTATGGTGAAGAAATATGACAAATATCACCTCTACCATATGACTATGATCAACATCAACAGTGATAAATCATGTTAACAGTATGTACTCTTGATGTGATGTGACAAAAATGGCACTTTACCTCTGTGGCCTACCTTCCAAAAACCCATAATCCCAGTTTAATTACAAGAAAAACATCACACAATGTCCAATAGAAGCCATCCTTTAAATTATCTGACCAGTGCTCAAAACTGCCAAAGTAATTTCATAAGTTAAATAACAACCACCCAAAGATGTCAGGTTCTCATCTCTGAAACTTGTAAATGTTACCTTATTTGTGAGAGGAGTCTTTGCAGATGTGATTAATGATTTTGAAGTGAAGAGATTATGTTGGATTATCCGAGCTGGCCTTAAATGCTATCACAAGTGTCCTTAAAGATAGATGCAAAGGGAAATCTACCAGAGACACACATAGAAGACCACGGGAAGATGGAGGTAGAGACAAGTGATGCAGCCACAAACCCAGGAATGTCAGGCAGCCACCAGACACTGGAAAAGACAAGAACGAGTTCTCCCCTAGAGCCCCAGAGAGAGGGTGGTCTTGCTAGATTTGGACATCTAGCCTCCAGAACTGTGAAAGAACACATTTTCATTACTGTAAGCCATCAAGTTTCCGGAATAATTTACTATAGCAGGCACAAGCAATTAATATAGTCACAAAAAAGAAAAAGAAAGTCTGAGAAATTATCATAGACAAGAGAAGGAAGAGATTTGACAACAATGTGTAATGTGATATCCTGGATGGGATCCTGGAATGGAAAAAGTATATTAGATTAAAAAAATAAAAACTAAGGAAATTTGAATAAAGTTTCCACTCTATTAAAGAATTATATATCAATATTGGTTCATTAATTGTAACAAATGTATCAATACTAATGTAAGATGTTAATAATAGGGGAAAAACTGGGTATACAGTATATAAAAACTCTCTATTACCTTTATTTTTAATTTTTCTAACGTTTATTTAATTTTGAGAGAGAGAGAGAGAGAGAGTGTGTGTGTGTGTGTGTGTGTGTGTGTGTGTGTGTGTGTGAACAGGGGAGGGACAGAGAGAGAGGGAGACACAGAATCCAAAGCAGGCTCCAGGCTCCGAGCTGTCAGCTCAGAGCCCAACACAGGGCTCAAACTCAAACCGTGAAATCATGAACTGAGCCAATGCTGGATGCTTAACTGACTGAGCCACCCAGGCACCCCTCTCTGAATTATCTTTTAAATTTTTTCCATAAATACAAAACTTCTAAGAAAAATAAAGCCTATTTAAAATAAAAACACTGATAAATAAATACCTTAGAAAACAAAATCTAGATGATTACAATATATCCTGGTTACAAGGAATTAAAGAGATGGTGTGGGACTATAATACACTTAGCCATCAATTTTTTTCACATATAAAAATGCTTTAATATGTTCATTAAAACTTTTAAGATAAAGAATAAACATAGGGCAGTGAGGGGATGGGAAAAATAGGTGAAGGGAATTAAGAGGTACAAACTTCAAGTTATAAAATAAATAAATCACAGTATGTGAAGTACAGCATAGAGAATATAATCAATAATGTTGTAATAACTGGTGACAGATGGTAATTAGTGTTATCATAGCAATCATTTTATAATGTATATAAATATCAAGTCACTGAAACAAATATAATATCGCATGTCAACTAGACTTCAATTTTAAAAAAAAGAACAAAAACAGGAGCTTTTTTTCAAGCCACAAAAGGGGAAAAGAAACAGAAAATAATGTAACCTAGGGGACAAAATCATAAGAAAAATATGTATACACACATAATAAAGTATGGTAAAATGGAAACATAAAATAAGGTGGTGGGAATAAGACCAAATATATCAATCAATGTAAAATTAAAGATTTAATTTCTGCTATATGCTACTTACAATTAATGAAGACAGGTTGAAAACAAAGCATAGATAAATACATGCTAGGAAAATCACAATAAAAGAAAGCATGTGTGGTATTATTAGCATCAGAAAAAATAGAATTCAAGTCAAAAGGCATGAAATGGAACAAGGAAGGATTTATAGTGATATAAGCTGTAATTCCCCCAAGAAGATAACTATAGTCATGAACCATCATGACTAAATAGCATACGATCAAAATATAAAGCAAAAGCTATTAGAAAAAATGTGGATTGTATCCATGAAATCAAAATTTGAATAGAAAACCTTCACTCATCTCTCTCAGAAAAAGACAGGATAAGTAGATAAAAAATAAAGAAGTTACAGAAAATGTGAATAACACTATTACTACAATTATTTTATTAATGTATATAGAATGAATACCAAAGCATACAGAGAATATCTTTCCTTTCAAAGAGCTCTGGAAAGAATACCAAAAACATAGTCGTGTGTAAAGTCACAAAAAAACTCTCTATGAATCCCTCAAAGTTTAAATTTATAGGTCACATTAACTCAGTCGCAATTTCATACTGTAAGTTTAGAACAAAAGTATTTTTTTAAAGCCACCAAAATTAATCTACTTACAAATAAATAATTATGAAAATACTGTATATTAAAACCTCTGGGGTGCAACCATGGAAGCACTCATAAGAAAATGTATAAACTTAAAATGCATTCATTAGAAAGCAACTGAAAGTTTAATGTAAAATAAAAAAATACAATGTGGTCCTGGCATCTGGGTGGCTCAGTCAGTTAAGCATCTGAGTCTTGGTTTCAGCTCAAGTTGTGATCTCACGATTCGTGAGTTCAAGCTCTGCATCGGGCTCTGCTCTAACAGCTCAGAGCCTGGAGCCTGCTTCGGATTCTGTGTCTCCCTCTCTCTCTGCCTCTCACCTGCTCGTGCTCTGTCTCTCTCTCTCTCTCTCAAATAAATAAACATGTAAAAAATTAAAAAAAAAAAAAGAAAAGAAAAGAAAAAAGAATCCCCTGACCCATTAGCTTCAGGGAAACCCACCAGCTCTGAAGAGTGCCATTTGTTAAGCTATCATTTATCACTTATGAAGTGTCAGGTACTGTGTTAAGATACTTCCATTAGCTCCAGTCCTCATAATAACACTGAAAAATAAGTATAATTAATTCCATTTTAAGATGAGGCAAGAAGAAGCTCAGAGACATTAAATAACTTATTTAAGATCACAGAAGTAATAAATAGCCAAATTGGGACTCAAACCCAGCACTGCTTGACTTCAAAGCTCATGCTTTATACTGCACTTAATCCATCCTGTTTACAGATTTGCATTTTGAGTGTGTTATGGGTTGTGAGTTTCTCAGAAGGATGTTGGAGTACACAGCCCCTCAGTACTTGTGAACATGATCTTATTGGGAAATAGGAGATGAGCAGATAAGCAAATTAAGATGAGGCTGTTAGAGTGGGACCTAATCCAATATGACTATGTCCTTATAAAAAGAGGAAATTTGGACACAGAGACAGAGTGAAGAGAAGAAAATGTAAAGCAAGACATAGGAACAATGTCATCTACAAGACAGGGAATGCCAGAGAGAGGCTCCCAGGAGCTAGGAGAGAGAAATGGAACAGATTCTCCTTCACAGCCCTCAGAAGAAACCAACCCTGCCCAACATCCTCATCTTGGACTTATGGTCTCCAAAACTGTGAGACAACGTATTTCCATTGTGTGAGCTACCCAGTGTGTGGAACTTTGTTACCACAGCCCCAGGATGCCAATCTAGGGCTCAATTTCTTTCTCCTGCAACACTCTTACTTACTTCAACCCTACTTTTAAGAACTCCCATTCTCCATTCTTCCACCACCACCATCACAACCCAATATTCTCTCAATATCTACTGAACTGCCTACATTTCTTATACTACAATTTTGTATCCACCAAAGACTTGCTTCCTGTTTCAATTTCTGTGTTTTTCCAATCATGGTATAATTGCAAGACATAACCTTATAATGCCATTCCTTTCCCTCCCAAAGATATCATTTGCTTTACAATACCTAAAACAAGACACTGTACATGGTAAGCATGCAACTATATATGTTTGCATTCATATATATTTGATATATATAATTAGTATAACATGTTAGTAAAGCAATTTAGCAATATGTATCAAGAGTTCAAGAGGCTTTTGATGTTTAACTTAGTATTTTCATTTTTTTTTTGCATCCCCCTGTGTTTTATTTTTTTTATTTTAATTTTTTTAAATTTATATCCAAATTAGTTAGCATATAGTGAAACAATGATTTCAGGAGTAGATTCCTTAGTGCCTCTTACCCATTTAGCCCATCCCCCCTCCCACAACCCCTCCAGCAACCCTCAGTTTGTTCTCCATATTTATGAGTCTCTTCTGTTTTGTCCCCCTTCCTTTTTTTGCATTATTTTTGTTTCCCTTCCCTTATGTTCATCTGTTTTGTCTCTTAAAGTCTTCATATGAGTGAAGTCATATGATTTTTGTCTTTCTCTGACTGACTAATTTCACTTAGCATAATACCCTCCAGTTCCATCCACATAGTTGCAAATGGCAACTTAGTATTTCCATTTTGAGGAATTTATGTCACATAAATAAATTAACAGGAGAAAAAGTCATATGCACCACAACATTATCTAAAAGTTTGGAAATAAATCTAAAATATCCAAACAAATCAATCAGTGTGATACACCACATTAATAAAAGAAAGGGTAAGAACCATATGACCTTCCCAATAGATACAGAAAAGGCATTTGACAAAATACAGCATCCATTCTTGATAAAAATCCTCAACAAAGTAGGGTTAGAGGGAACATACCTCAACATCATAAAGGCCATATACAAAAGACCTGCAACTAATATCATCATCAAAGGGGAAAAACGGGAGAGCTTTTCCTCTAAGGTCAGAAACAAGACAGGGATGCCCATTCTCACCACATTTATTTAACTAGTACTGGAAGTCCTAGCCTCACCAATAAGATAACAAAAAGAAATAAAAGGCATTCAAATCAGCAAGGAAGAAGTCAAACTTCTTCTGTCTTCACAGACAACACAACACTCTATCAATAGAGTGAAAATAGAGTGAAATCAATAGAAATTGATGAAATATATAAGTTGATAAATATAGAAATCAATTTAATTTGGTGATATGTTGGGTATGGTGGATAAGAGGTCAAGTTAAGACTGACTCTTGGATTTCCAATTTATCTAAGTAGATAGACAGTGGCATCATTCAGTGAAATAGAGAAAACTAAAGAGGACCAAGTTTGGGTTGGAAATTGTGATATCAGTGAGGAACACAGTGATTTTCAAGTACCTTTGGATCAACAGAGTGGATGTTAAGACACCTGAATACATGAATCTGTAGCCCAAAGGAAAGATCTAGGCTGGAGAGAGAAACTCACAAGTCATTGAAGCTACTCCTCATTCAATTCAGACATTACTGAATGTCTGCAGTGTGCCAAGTACTGTATTAAAGATAATGGACAGAAAAAAGTAACAAGATACCATCTCCTTCTTCCAAGAGTAATGCCTCCCTATATCCTACAGAGTAAAGTGTAAACATTTTATATTGGTAATATTCAGATTACTTCACAGTCTTTCCCCAACTCATACTACCCCTTTTATGGGTAAACTCTCAAGTTCCCAAATTCTCCAAGCCACTCAAACTGGTTACTTGCCCTCCTCCCAGCTAGAATAATGAGTTCCTGTCTCTACAACCCTTTGTCCATAAAATACTCTTTCCTTCCCAACTCTACTTAACTCTAATACAATACTCTACTTTCCAACACAGGATGCCTTCCTTTCTTCCCTTTACCCACAGAAAACCCTTCAGGAGGTGGGTCAGTTGAAGTTCTTCTTCCTCACCAGATCCTTTCAAGAGTTGAGTGAAGATGTTAATTTCTTCCACCATAAAATTCATAAATGCATTTTCAATGGGAAGCCCTCCCAATAATTTAATTTAAACATTTTTGGCAAATATAACATTCTTTGGCAGCTAGCTATACAATAGATAGATGCTGTTATAAATGATATTAAGCCAAATGTGAAATGGAAACTAGAGCTTCCTCCTAAGATAAATTTATCCCTTTGTCTTTCTTATCCTATATCTAGAGAGTGTCCATTTTTATTAACAGTTTTCAGAACTAAAAACAAATATTTTCACCTCCCCAGCTCCTTCCCCTTTTTTGATAGGCTTGGGGAGAGGTCTAGAATATTATAGCATTAAAAGAGCTTGCTTTCATTTTTCAAAAAGTGGTGCTACCGTTTTAACACAATGTTTCATAACTCCTATTTGAGTTTCCAGATTTTGTAATAAAAAAAAACCTCCCCCTAAGGTCAGGAACAAGACAGGGATGTCCACTCTCACCACTGTTACTCAACACAGAATTGGAAGTCTTAGCCTCTGCAATCAGACAACACAAAGAAATAAAAGGCATCCAAATCGGCCAGGAGGATGTCAAACTTTCACTCTTCACAGATGACATGATACTCTATATGGAAAACCTAAAAGATTCCACCAAAAAAACTGCTAGAATTGATTCATGAATTCAGCAAAGTTGCGGGATATAAAATCAATGCACAGAAATCGGTTGTATTCTTATACACCAAAAATGAAGTGACAGAAAGAGAAATCAAGGAATCAATCCCATTTACAGTTGCACAAAAAACCATAAAATACCTAGGAAAAAATGTAACCAAAGAGGCGAAAAACCTATACACTGAAAACTATAGAGCTTATGAAAGAAATTTAAGAAGACACAAAAAAATGCAAAAAAGAAAATTCCATGCTCCTGGATAGGAAGAACAAATATTGTTAAAATGTCGATACTACCCAAAGCAATCTACATATTCAATGTAATCCCTGTCAAAATAACATCAGCATTCTTCACAGAGGTAGAACAAACAATCCTAAAATTTGTATGGAACCAGAAAAGACCCCGAATAGCCAAAGCAATTTTGAAAAAGAAAACCAAAGCAGGAGGCATCACAATCCCAGACTTCAAGCTATACTACAAAGATGTAATCATCAAGACAATATGCTACTAGCACAAGAACAGACACTCAGATCAATGTAACAGAACAGAGAACCCATAAATGGACCCACAAACATATGGCCAACTAATCTTTAACAAAGCAAGAAAGAATATCCAATGGAATAAAGACAGTCTCTTCAGCAAATGGTGCTGGGAAAACTGGACAGCGACATGCGGAAGAATGAACCTGGATCACTTTCTTACACCATACACAAAAATAAACTCAAAGTGGATGAAAGACCTAAATGTGAGACAGGAAGCCATCAAAATCCTAGAGGAGAAAGCAGCAAAAACCTCTTTGATCTTGGCCGCAGCAACTTCTTACTCAACACGTCTCCAGAGGCAAGAGAAACAAAAGCAAAAATGAACTACTCGGACCTCATCAAAATAAAAAGCTTCTGCACAGCAAAGGAAACAATCAGCAAAACTAAAAGGCAACCGACGGAATGGGAGAAGATATTGCAAATAACATATCAGATAAAGGGATAGTTTCCAAAATCTATAAAGAACTTATCAAACTCAACACCCAAAAAAGAAATAATACAGTGAAAAAATGGGCAAAAGACATGAATAGACGCTTCTGCAAAGAACACATCCAGATGGCCAACTGACATACGAAAAATGCTCAACATCACTCATCACCAGGGAAATACAAATCAAAACCACAATGAGATACCACTTACACCTGTCAGAATGGCTAACATTAACAACTCAGGCAACAACATGTTGGCGAGGATGCAGAAAAAGAGGATCTCTTTTGCATTGTTGGTGAGGACGCAAGCTGGTGCAGCCATTCTGGAAAACAGTATGGACGTTCCTCAAAAAACTAAAAATAGAACTACCCTATGACCCAGCAATTGCACTACTAGGTATTTATCCAAGGGATACAGGTGTGCTGTTTTGAAGGGACACATGCACCCCCATGTTTATAGCAGCACTATCAACAATAGCCAAAGTATGGAAAGAGCCCAAATGTCCATCGATGGATGAATGGATAAGAAGATGCAGTATATATATATACAATGGAGTATTACTCAGCAATCAAAAAGAATGAAATCTTGCCATTTGCAACTACGTGAATAGAACTGGAGGGTATTATGCTAAGTGAAATCAGTCAGTCAGAGAAAGACAAAAATCATATGACTTCACTCATATGAGGACTTTAAGAGACAAAACAGATGAACATAAGGGAAGGGAAACAAAAATAATGCAAAAAAAGGAAGGGGGACAAAACAGAAGAGACTCATAAATATGGAGAACAAACTGAGGGTTGCTGGAGGGGTTGTGGGAGGGGGGATGGGCTAAATGGGTAAGAGGCTCTAAGGAATCTACTCCTGAAATCACTGTTTCACTATATGCTAACTAATTTGGATGTAAATTAAAAAAAAATAAAAAATAAAACAAGTTAAAAAAATTTTTTTTAATTAAAAAAATCTCTGTGTATTACTTTATCAATGTGCTTTTTATGAGTCTGGATAACTATAATTCAAATGGAAAATAAACAGTATTATATGCACAATCTTGTTCTAAATTGTATAACATAGATTATAAACCCCAAACTGGTTGACAAAAAGCCATAAAGTGTGAAGCTGAGGAATCTAGAAAAGTGTGGCCAGCAGCATCTCCATAGTACATACAGTAAATAAAACCCAACAGTTCAATGCAAATGGCAATCCACACTTAAAGGAGGGAACTATACAACAGGATGACAAGCTAATATCATGGCTTTGCACTTAGGAAAAGCCTTTGCACAGCAGTACTTTTCAATAGTATTTCACCACCTGAATACAGATGAGAATCATTTCCACTCCTAAAATTTATTTACCAGTTAAACAAATAAAACTCATTTACAAATACAGCCACACTATAATGTATAGGAAAGGAAGAAAAGGAGTCTTATTTATCTCCAGAAAAAAATTCAGATCCATTCATCTCAAGGGCTAACAAGTCAATTCCCAAAATGTAATTAAGAAAGGCCTCTTGGGGTACCTGGGTGGCTTTGTCAGTTAAGCATCTGGCCTTGGTTTTGGCTCAGGTCATTGTCTCACGTTTTATGGGTTCAAGCCCCGCATCATACTCTGTGCTGACAGTGGGGAGCTTGCTTGGGATTCTGTCTCTCTCCCTCTCCTGCACTCACTCTCTCTGTCTCTCTCAAAATGAATATATAAACTTAAAAACAATTTTTTTTTTAAAAAAAGAACAGCCTCTTGAGTAATTCCTCACAGAACAGAAGTAATCGTTCCAAGATTATGCTGCTTCCTCCCACACAGAAAAGTTTCAGGCAACTTTGTTATTTTTTAAGGCAATTTTTAAAGGCAGGTCTTCTCAGCCGTAGCAATCTCTTACTCAACAATCCCCAAAGGCAAGGGAATTAAAAGCAAAAATGAATTACTGGGACCTTATGAAGATAAAAAGCTTCTGCACAGCAAAGGAAACAACCAACAAAACTAAAAGGCAACCAACGGAATGGGAAAAGATATTTGCAAATGACATATAGGACAAAG
Organism: Panthera leo; assembly: GCF_018350215.1. NCBI lineage: Eukaryota > Metazoa > Chordata > Mammalia > Carnivora > Felidae > Panthera > Panthera leo. The sequence continues at coordinate 85,812,022 of NC_056687.1, forward strand.
GGCTAGTATCCAAAATCTATAAAGAGCTCACCAAACTCCACACCCGAAAAACAAATAACCCAGTGAAGAAATGGGCAGAAAACATGAATAGACACTTCTCTAAAGAAGACATCCAGATGGCTAACTGGCACATGAAAAGATGCTCAACGTCACTCCTCATCAGGGAAATTCAAATCAAAACCACACTCAGATATCACCTCACGCCAGTCAGAGTGGCCAAAATGAACAAATCAGGAGACTATAGATGCTGGAGAGGATGTGGAGAAACGGGAACCCTCTTGCACTGTTGGTGGGAATGAAAATTGGTGCAGCCACTCTGGAAAGCAGTGTGGAGGTTCCTCAGAAAATTAAAAATAGACCTACCCTATGACCCAGCAATAGAACTGCTAGGAATTTACCCAAGGGATACAGGAGTACCGATGCATAGGGGCACTTGTACCCCAATGTTTATAGCAGCACTCTCAACAATAGCCAAATTATGGAAAGAGCCTAAATGTCCATCAACTGATGAATGGATAAAGAAATTGTGGTTTATATACACAATGGAGTACTACGTGGCAATGAGAAAGAACGAAATATGGCCCTTTGTAGCAATGTGGATGGAACTGGAGAGTGTGATGCTAAGTGAAATAAGCCATACAGAGAAAGACAGATACCATATGTTTTCACTTTTATGTGGATCCTGAGAAACTTAACAGAAACCCATGGGGGAGGGGAAGGAAAAAAAAAGAGGTTAGAGTGGGAGAGAGGCAAAGCATAAGAGACTGTTAAAAACTGAGAACAAACTGAGGGTTGATGGGGGGTGGGAGGGAAGGGAGGGTGGGTGATGGGTAGTGAGGAGGGCACCTTTTGGGATGAGCACTGCGTGTTGCATGGAAACCAATTTGACAATAAATTTCATATATTGAAAAAAAAGGCAGGTCTTGCTTACTAAAGCTCCCTCTAACCAGGAATAAGTAGATGTTAAGACTATATTTGAAAACAGAATAGCTAATCTTGTCTATGAGAGACAATAAAGCATAAAAGGGGATATTTGGACTGAGTCTTCAAAGATGGTAGGAGTTCACCAGGCCAAACAGAACTTTCTTGTCAGAGGGGACATGGTGCAGAAGACAGAGAAGTTATGACACTCACCTTGTTTGAAAAACACTGAATGATTCTTTATCTCCCATGGGATAAAGTAAAAGCATCCTAGAATGACTTTCACCACTCATTATTTATGTTCCTGACATCTCATGTCTTTCCTATTGCCCTTTTACTCATACTTGCAAACTTTGTACCTTCTTTCATAAACTGTGTGTCTTCTGCACGCTTTCCCATCTACCAAGAAAATTCTTTTTGGCCTGGTGAACTCCTACCATCTTTTCTTTTTAATGTTTTTTTTCAGTTTTTTGAGAGACAGAGAGACAAAGTGCAAGCACAGGAGGGGCACAGAGAGGGAGAATCAGAATCCGAACCAGGCTCCAGGCTCTGAATTATCAGCACAGAGCCTGACACGAGGCTCGAACTCAAGAACCACGAGATCATGACCCGAGCCGAAGTCAGAAGCTCAACTGACTGAGCCACCCAGGTGCCCCTAACTCCTACCATCTTTGAAGACTCAGTTCAAATACCCCCTTTTATTCTAGGATGTTTGTATTTTATCCCATGGGAGATGAAGAATTATTCAATGTTCTTTTTTGCTTTTCTTACAAAAAATTTTTTAATGTTTATCTATTTTTGAGAGAGAGAGAGAGACAGAGAGAGAGAGAGAGTACAAGTGGAGCAGGGGCAGAGAGATGAGGACAGAGGATCCAAAGCAGGGTCTGCACTGACAGCAGCCAGCACAACACAGAGCTCGAACTCTGCAAACCACGACATCATGACCAGAGCCAAAGTCGGATGCTCAACTGTCTGAGCCACCCAGGTGCCCCTCAATGTTTTCCAAATAAGGTGAGTGACATGCTCAGTATGTGTTTTACAACAACACCTGAGACCTATGTGCTATCAACCTATTTCTTTTTTTTTTACTGTATTGGGAAAAGTAAGAGTTTTTAGATTGTGGGCCTGTGGGAGGATGTTAAGGAAAGAAATGTGCAGACATATATGGGCAGGAGAGAAATAAAAAAGCCGTGCTCCTCAGTTGCTCCTCTGCAGTGCAGTAGGCTTGTAAGGTGTATGCAGAGGCTGTGTCCCATGTCCCAGGACTCAGGAATGCCAGCTATGCAACAGAGCTTAGCCATCTTCTGGCAGGAAGGACAGGCAAGTTTGTGCCAGACAAGGTTATAAGAAGCACAGGAGGTCTCGAGTGAGACATCGGTCACATTCATCAGAATTATTGTTCCATGTTCAGCTGTATATGTATAAGGACAGCTAACATGAGTTCACTGTACTGTTCTTGCGTCTTCTACGCGCATTAATTCATTTATCCCTCATAACAACCCTGTGAGTAGATACTGTTATCAATACCATTTCATAGATGAGCAAACTGAGACACCTAAAAGTTAGGACACTTGCCAAGGTCTCATAGCTAGTAAATAAAGGAACTGTTACTCTGATCTCGGACATTCTGGCCCTGGAGGCAGGACTGCAATGACACTATAAAAATGAGCTTCGGCTTATGTCTTTGCCAGCTCAAGCTGATGCAACAAAATAACAAGACTGGACGACTTAAACAACATTTATTTCTCACCGTTCTAAGGACTGGTAAGTCCAAGATCAAAGTGCCAGCTGATCTGCTGTCTGATAAAAGCCCTCTTCCTGGATTGCAGATAGTCAACTTCTTGTTACATCTCCACATGGCAGAAAGAAAAGGAATTCCAAAATCTTCCTCTTCTGATAAGGACACTAATCTTATCATAGAGACCCCACCTTCATGATCTCATCTATACATAATTAACTCCCAAAGACCTACCTCCAAATACCACCACATTAGGGGTTAGGACTTCAACATGTGAAGTTGGGATGGGGGGTGGGGAAATAACACATTCAGTCCATAATAGCTTGCATGTTCTCTCAGAAGGAAACATTCACAAAATTATTCTCTGTGACATATTGTACTCAATATATGGTATCTTAGGGGCGCCTGGGTGGCTCAATTGATTAAGCATCCGACCTCAGCTCAGGTCATGATCTCGCAGTTCATGAGTTCAAGCCCCGCGTTGGGCTCTATGCTGACAGCTCAGAGCCTGGAGACTGCTCTAGATTCTGTGTCTCCTTCTCTCTCTGCCCCTCCCCCACTTGTGCTCTGTCTCTGTCTCTGTCTCTCTGTCAAAAATAAACGTTAAAAAAATTATATATAAATATACATATATGTATAGAAGGAAGGAAGTAGACCACGATCTTGTCCTCTTGGACATAAATAATACATTCTGTAGGTCAGCACTGCCTAACTTTTCCAGTAGAGTAAAATTCTCAGACTGTTTTCTGAAAAAGTTGAGAGTGTCTGAAGAGAATTGGTTGAGGAGACATAGGGTAGAATGAAAACAAAGTATGAGGAGCAGTGGTAGACACAATGCAAAAAAAAAAAATGTCTTCAGAGAGCAGGAATGATGTGGTCAGGTAATGGCTAAGGTAAGCCTTACAAGCCACATTGAAGTTACCCATAGGAAGGACATAGAGAGGCACTCCAGGTAGAGGATATGAGAAAGAGAATGGGCTAGGCAGACACAAAAGTAGGTTGATATGTTCAAAGACAATGGGCAAATCAACTAATTTCTAACATCTTCTAAAGTCTTATATCCATTGTCCAATCTGTAGGCTGGACACTAATTCATAAAATTTTTTTAGTATGAATTAGGCCATCATAAATCCCCTTTCTGGCTTCCTCTGGGAGGACAGAGAGACAGATGGACATCTGGATGCACATATATATGTATTTTTGTCCTTAACTTTTTGGAATGTAAAATTAAGTAACGATGCTGTATCAGATGCAATTCAGGATGAGCCCAGATGTGGTCAGTTCCTAGGATGGGACACAAGAAGACAGATTCTTATATCCCTAATAAACAATCTGATGGGGGACATTCTTCCTATCCCTCAGAGTAATCCACTCTAAAAGGTAAATGGCAAGAGTACGTACAGCAAGAGAAATCAGAAAAAAAAAATTTGGTTTTGTGCTGTCTGAAGCTTACACTCTGCATTCTCACAGATGCTACAGTAATATGTAAGCTGTTAGGATTAAGTGGCTCCAGCTGGTGGTAATTAGAACTGGAGAGACTAGGGAGAGAGAGCTCAGGGTGGGGCAGTTGGAGAGAGCTCCATCATCCTTCTGGAAGAAGCTGGTTTTCTATTTCATTTGCCTCCAACCACCATGACCTCCCACTTCTCCCTCCTCATCTGTCCCCACTCACCCCACCCTGCTTCTCCATCAGCAATAAGGAGCTGGTGGCGCGACAAAATTAATCCAACCTGCCTTTTGTATCTGCTATGCTGTTTATGTTAACTCCTTGCCATTAACATGAAACGAGTTCTCTTTCATTCAATAAACATTACTAATTTAAGATATGCCAGGAATGGGGATAGTTGATGATGATATAGTAGAAGATAAAATAAATTGGCCTCTCATCACTGATTTCTAAATTCTAGTGGGTAATATTGACAAGTGAATGGTGTGATAAGGGCTGTAAAGGCAGAAATACAGGATACCACTGGAGCATGTAACCCTAGAAAACTGAAGCTCCAAGGAGGCTAGGGTGGGGTGGGGGTGGGAATAGGAGTGGGGTAGTGATTGTTCAGAGAACAGGGAATGAGTATACAAAGTCACAAAGAAGAGAGAAACACAGTCCAAACAAGGAAATGAAGAATAAACCAATATAACCAGAACATTCAGTGGAAAAGAAAGTCCTTGGTAGTGAGAAATATCTCAGACATAATAAGTTTGAGATGTGTGTGCAACACATAAGTGGAGACATCCAATAGACAGGGGTATATATGGCCCTGAGACCCAGAAGAAAGGTCAGGTTTAGACACAGCTTTCTCATCTCTCCAGTGACATTTTTCTTCCTCACAATACTCTTAAGAAATACATTAGTTCCAAGGCAATGAGAATACTTGCTGGTTTTTAAAGAATTGTCACTAATGTGGAGGAAGTTTGAGGTTAGAGGCACAAAATTATATTTTTCCTGCTGTTGTATTATCTTGCTTTAGAAGGCCTTCTTTTATTGATGGTCTACTCTGCAATCAATTGAAAACTGAATGAGGGCTCATCCTTTGTCTGGGCAAGTAGCTACAAACTTACTTCTTTATGCTAACAAAGGCTTTTATTTCCTTTGTTGAAAGTTCTTTGTCATCATTTTCTAACTATAATTGCTATTTACTCATTGATTTGAAAAACAGGATCCAGTGTTAGATTAATGCTAGAAAGTTAACATTCCCCAGATTGAAACTCTGTAGCACAAAACTATAAATAAAAACATTTTATATATACATTGTATTTTCATACGTCTCACATCAATTATAGGAAAAATAAGCATAAACATTTTAAATATTCTGACAAGTAAAAAATTTACAGACCAACAAAGAGATACTTATATTTTCTTTCCAAACCAGAGTCAAGATCTATCCAGTCTCCTTTGTCACATTAGAAAACGAACATCTATTTGCCTGTTAATAGTTGCAAACATCTTCTCATGTCTTTCCCAAGTTTTGGTAGCTTGAAGTACATATGACACCACCAACAATTACATTTTTAACTATATCTTTCTCATCCCTAAAACCCCCCTACTTGTTTCCCATTGACCCAAGTTTCAAGAATTGTATCATCTTCCCCTTGTGAGTGCTAATCTTTACCTAGTTTTCTTTTCTGCTCTTTTTGCCCATCTTTTTTGCATCATGTCCCAGACTTTATTCATTGGATATGAAGCTACTTCACTTTTTAAAAGCTGGGTATACAATCATATAAATATAACAATCCAATGAAAAGAATTACAGATATTTAAACTATTAATTGCTAATCTTACTCATAAATTGATATTAAAACAGTGAAGCCCTTTTCAAAGGGAAGAAAAATAAAGACTGACCAAAGTTGGTATAATAAAGGTACTTGTTGATAAGCCATCACTTATTGATTTAATATTCACTTCTCTTATGAGAAGTGAAGCTTCTCTTCATAAGATTTTCACATCTTACATATGAAAAGAAAGCTGTAGGGTCCCCACTTTATTCTTTCCACTCATAAGTCTCGCACCCAGAGTAAGCTTGAGCACATCCTGAAAAGCAACTAAGCTGTCCTTAGATGATGGCGCCACCTGGTGGCTAGTTTACACATCTGTTAAAGGCCATTTCTCTAAGTTCTTGGTCAGGCAGTGGCCTTTTTACAATTCCCTTCCCTACTCTTTTCCAATTCTTGTCCCATTATTTCATATAAATTTATCTTCCTCTTCCTACCTTCTCTATTCTCTGTTCAATTGGTGAGAAAAAAATGAATACACCTGCCTACTTGTGGCAAATAAGCATAAGAATACCAGATATATATTTGTATCAAAAAAAAAAAAAAAAAGAAAAAGAAAACCTATGAGATAGAAGACATGAAAAAATAGTAACAGGAGAAGTTTCACCAGGAATTTCCCTCTACTATCTCATAATTCCCTAATTTACTCAATTTTCTCAAGTACCAAAATGCAAAACAGAAAATCTTTCACCAAGTACTAGAATGACAGCAGGTTGCTTTCTCAGTATAAAGGAGCACAAATGCAGCTATGTCCCAGATGAGAGACTTTGGAATTCTGTAATCAGATTAGAGAATTTAACTGCCATTCTAACATTGTTCCTTTTAGGAACTGCATATTCTGCATTCAAATAGTTTTGAATTATGACCCTTCTATGTAGTGACTTCGTGTAATTCCAATTTAGCACACCATTTAGAAAAAAAGACAAAGTTGTTTCCACAGATACTCAAACAAGTGTAGTTAAAAGACTGGTCTGTAAAATGGGGATAATAAAACTTGGTTTATACAGGAAGAATTAGAGAAAATATTTTCAAGTAGTTAATAAGATATCTGATAACTACTAGTGTTGAATTTATTCTAACAGGTGGAATGATATGCTCTATGTTCATTTTAGGGTCATTTCCTTACCAGTAGTTGAAAACATATAAATCACAACTAACATTCCTAATAAGAAAAATAAGATGATTGACTTAAGTGACCTCTGAGTTTACATCTAGCTCTAAAAATATCCCACAATTCTGCAATGCTCAAAATCTGTCACAACTGCACACAAATCACAGAAACTCACCTTATAATCCAATATTGTCTATAATTTTGGGGCACAAAACAAAACAATTTTCCCCAAGGCATCACTCGTCATTTACAGATTTGTTTTTCTATTAGGCAGGTAGTTGGAAAACAGCCCTCATATTAACTGCATTTATATATAATGAGTTTTTGGTTTGAAGTTTGAAACACCTTGTGTGATGTTTTAATATCCACACAGTAACATAGTTCTGTAGGTTTGTACATACATTCCTAGGAAAATGTTTAAAAGCTGAATCTCTGAAAATCAAACAATAGGCATGTTGTAAAGGATTCCATCACCTTACAATATTATAAAATCCCTAATCATGGTTCTTGCAGGCAGGTGAAAATCTTGAAAGAGAGATAGTAGAAAGCAGACATGGTCAGAAAGAAGCTGCCAGCAAAGAGCCCAATACCCAAAACTCTGTTGGCTCAAGAAATTGAGGAAGATGAGGGAGGCATCCCCTACCCTACACCTCCCCAGAGGCAGACATTAGGAGCCCCTGAATTATTAACTCTATATTGTCCTTACCACCCATCTTTCGCCACCCCTTATACAAGGATACACAAGGAGGCTGGAAATGGGTCTGTCAAGGAGTAGTCTGTCCGTGCAGTTGCCATGGGAAAGAGCCAACTTCAGACACCTATGGGTTTAAGAACTCTGCCACTGAAAGGAAGGTCCATCATGTAAAAACTCAAAATCCTCATTAGCCAGATGATGTTTATCCAAATTCAACACCCAAAAGACCATTTAGGAGAGTTCACATAAAATGTGAACATAGGAGCTCACCACTTTGAGTCACTGAGACCCTCTTTCCCCTCACATGCACATCCAGCTGGAAAATTAATTGGATCCTTAATTCCTGTGGTTTTTGATCCCACTTTGTTAAGTTACCTCACTGAAAACCTATGGCAAGAGCCTCTCCCGCCCAGCTGGCTGAGGCCCTATCTAGCACTAGCTTCCTGCATGTCCTAGGAACCTGAGGTTGTCTAAGAGCTTGACCTGGACAAGCTAACCCAGTTGTCCCTTCCATATGGGCTACACTGCTAGAAAACAACTCCCTTTATTTTGGGATACTCCAGTTAAAGGAAATTCCTTCCAGCCACCATCTGCCTAAAGGATCGCTCAGGCACTGCCTTTCTCAGGAGGGCCCCTCATGCAGTTATACAATCTCTGTACAGCCCTCACCCTCACAGGTCTCTGTTCAACTTCCTGAAGACAATTATATAATATAAATATACTGACCAAAAGCACTGTACACAATAAATATTCTTAATGGTGGGACTGTGGGGGAGGGAAAGTATAACCAAAGTATTTGAAATTGACTGAAACAATTAACTCAAATCCAGTAAAAATGGAAGAATTCTTCCATACCTTGCAGTCAATGGTGAACCACCACTGGAAGATTATTTAAGGTGCTTGAAAAGACACAGATGGGCTGAGGTCTCCTGGACCCACAAAGACTCTAAGGTTCTTACTGGACCCTCCATATGTAGATAAACAATCACAGAGAACTCCAGGATGGGCAGCAAGTATTCTATAAAGGTAAAATCACACAATTTCTTTCATAATACGAAAGCAGGAATTTTAAAGACCATGAAAATCACAATCCAGAATGGACAAAAGATCCATCCTTGAGAAGATTAAGTTTCCAAAAGCTATAGATCCTCCCTTAATCCCCCAGCATGGAGCACATCTACATATTTGTTGAGCATCTTCCTCCCTGGTCCTAACACCTGTATCCCAGAGAAACAGAAAATAGCTGGCCTCCAGTAGCATTTCTATTACAAGCCATTTGACTCCTTTTTGGTGTACGTCTGCCAAACTCATAGTTAAAAGCACTGATCAAAGAAGATGGTTACTGGATACATGGAACCAAGGACTAAAGATAGAAACTTTGACCTGAAAGACTCATATTTTCAATCGAAGACAAAGCATTGACCATGTTGTCACCTCTATAAATAATCCCAGGCTGTTACAATGAAACTTTTCATACTAAAAGGCCCTACCAGAATAGAATAAAGACCACCAATTCAAGTATTTCTTATGACTGTTGCTTTTATTTATTTTTTATGTATTTATTTTTTAATAAAATTTATTGTAAAGTTGGCTACCATACAGTGTATACAGTGTGCTCTTGGTTTTGGGGGCAGATTCCCATGATTCATCACTTACATACAACACCCAGTGCTCCTCCCAACAAGTGCCCTCCTCGATACCCATCACCCATTTTCCCCTCTCCCTATAACTGTTGCTTTTAAATTGGATTTACATTATGATATTTGCTACAAAGTAAATCCATAAAGGCAGGAGTCCTTGTCTATTTTGTTCAGTGATATACTTCCTATGTGCTAGACACTGTAGTTTCTATTTATTATGTGTTATTGTGTCTTAGAAAAACTGATATTAGAGGAAGAAAAAAATCACAGGAAATCTTGTTCCCAGTCTTGTAAGGGTTCATGTAAGAAACATGAACTATTCAGTAAATCTGTATATTAAAATAAATTACAAATATCTATATAACTTAAGTAGAAGCAAAAGAGATATTCAAAGGATTAGCTATTAGCTAGATATTTATTGTTAAAATGTGAACTGCATTTATTCATTGAGAGAAATAAAAAAGAAATGAAGCAAGATGAAGCAGATGCACACAAGTTACATTTAAATTTGCTCACAAAAATTACCCTATTGTTCTATAACAATAAGCAATAACCACCCACAGGCACAATCTTCCAAATGCATTCCACTAATGAATTCTTAAAGGAACACAGTAAAACTAGTCAAGTTTTCATATCATCTAGACATACCAAATCAATTTCATCCTTATCTCATTAATCTCAACTTCAATACCTAGAAATCTCAAATTTCAGGGTACATCAGAACCACCTGGAAGATTTGATAAAACACAGATTGTTAGGTGCCATTCCAGAGATCTGGTTTAGTATGCCTTGGGTGGGGATCACTAATTTGCATTTGTAGTAAATTCCCAGGTAATCCTGATGCTGCTGGATCCTAGGACCACACTTTGAGAACTTCTGCCCTAGAATATTCATTTCTCAGCACAAAGTCATTTTCAAAATATCAGACCCCAGTAAGTCATCCTTAGACCTCTGTATTTGATTATATGAATAGCAGGTCACATGTGAAAGAGGCTAAAATCAGCTTATTTATATACGCTTTAGGTAAATCTGATCTTCCCAAAGTGTCTTTTGCTAAAATAAATTCTTCAAAGAACTTCATTTCTATCCTTTTTTTAAGCATATTTGAATTGAGATAAATTCCTTCTAACATATAGTACATTACCTTGAGTTTTGAGATCTTTTAAATGCTTACTCTGTCTTTTTGAAGTCATGTAATCTTAATGCAGCTAAACATTTTCACCTTAAGGACTCAGAGGAAATTTTACTTTAGAACATCAACTACTCTAAACATTGTAGAACAAATTGCCCTTGGCTTCTTTACGGAGAACTTCATGTAATGTATGAGTTCCTTAGAAGACAGAAATCTGTAAACCAAAATAATATGAAGCAGTAAAATATTAAAGACTTAAGATACAAGTAGTCATTTACTTTAAAAGTAAATTCAGGGGCGCCTGGGTGGCTCAGTCGGTTGAGCAGCCAAACTTCGGCTCAGGTCATATCTCGCGGTCTGTGAGTTCGAGCCCCGCGTCGGGCTCTGTGCTGACAGTTCAGAGCCTGGAGCCCGTTTCAGATTTTGTGTCTCCCTTTCTCTGACCCTCCCCCGTTCATGCTCTGTGTCTCTCTGTCTCAAAAATAAATAAACGTTAAAAAAAATTAAAAAAAAAAAGTAAATTCATTTACTTTAATAAAAATACTTTTAAACAGAAAAACTTATTTGAATGTTTTGTTAATATTGAAGACTCTCACTTCTGAAATATTTAACAAGTTTGTATGGATGCCAAACAGAAACAGAATTACCCCTATGCCAACTCACTGCAGGATCTCCTCTAAGGAGAAGTCTGACTTATCTTGTAGGAAATGCCTGACTGAAAGTCACAATGCTATTTTGTTCCCCACAGTCAGAAACCCCCAAACTTTTTGTAATTGTGTAGATCTTATTCTATAAGAGTAGCAACTCTTATACTATGATGAATATGCAGGTTCATTTACAGGATATATCACTGTTTATTTCTCTCAGGAATTTTTTAAACCAAGTACCCCTGAATTTCTTATGAACGACTCTAATAACTCCCAAGACAATATTCATCTCAAGAATTGCCATTTATCTATACATAAAAGTCAGCTGCATCAGCTATTTACAAGGTGAGTTCCCAACTACACATTCAACATTCAAAAGTTCATCTAATTATTATGTCAGCAGAAAGAATTAGAAATCCAAACCTGGCCAAATTATTAGAGTGGTCTTTGTGATTAAAGTGGCCAGTGAGTTATTTGATCATTTGCTGATGGTGGTTGGTTCAAAAAGCACTAATTGTTTAGTCTATAGTACATTCTTAAGAAGTTTCAAACTTAATGAACTAGAACATTAGCTAGACATGCTGGCTAACAAAATTACTTAAAACATCTTTGAACAACCCTGAAAAGTCAGGTTAAATGCACAGACTATATAATCTAGTGGTTCTCAACCTTGTCTACATGTTGAAATTACCTGTGAAGTTTTATTAAAAAAATTTTTTTTTTCAACGTTTTTTATTTATTTTTGGGACAGAGAGAGACAGAGCATGAACGGGGGAGGGGCAGAGAGAGAGGGAGACACAGAATCGGAAACAGGCTCCAGGCTCCGAGCCATCAGCCCAGAGCCTGACGCGGGGCTCGAACTCATGGACCGCGAGATCGTGACCTGGCTGAAGTCGGACGCTTAACCGACTGCGCCACCCAGGCGCCCCCTGTGAAGTTTTAAAAAACACTTAAGATTTTTATTTAATTGATTTATAAGTAACTTAAATGTGATTCTGATGTATAATCAGAACAACTGACCTCACTGAGAAAATTACCAGAGGATATTTATCAATCAAAATCTTCTATTTTCCTTAAATATCAAAATGAATAATTGTCTCTAATAATTTCTATAATTGGATTAAATTGGTTTATTCTCCTATGCTCTCCAAACCAAGACACTTTTGAAAGTGAAGGAGGTTACTATTTGTGATTGGTCCAGGATAGTAAGGATAAACCAGGACTGTCACAGGCAAAATAATGGAGCATATGGTCACTCTACTTAGAGAAGGGTTACTGAATTTTTTTTAAAGTATGTAATTTGTATTTGGGATTTTTTTATACAGTGTACAGTTATATATGCTAGGAAATTTTGAGGTTTTTAATAATAGAAACAGTTCAAATAACACTTAAAAGGTTAACATTTAGATTCTCAATCCACTGGATAAATGCCTATTTACTTAGGATCATGTGTAAAGAGAAGATTTTTAGACTAAATTAAGATTTGCTGGAAGAGCAAACTAAAATAGTAGAGATAATATTTTAAATATCATTAATTTTCTGTGCCAACCCCATTTCAGTGGATAATCACATGCAATAATGCTGACTCTCAAAAATGGTAGATTAAAATAATTCATTTCTGTTTTTAATTAAAATTGAGGAAGTAGGAACTAATAATATAATGCGTGTCAGAGCTGCAAGTGTGCAGCATCAAAGATAAGAAGGGGATTGCAACCAGGGTTTGCTTCTTGAGTTCCTTAAAAATTCACAAGGAAAGCAGGGAGAATGGAAGCTGGTGGCTGCCCACAGGCACATGATGACATACAAAGCAGCTCTTTTCTTAGCTGAGTTGCCAGAAACCATTCCCTTGATCCTCTAATCATCCAAGGTCACCAGCAACATTGTCCCGTGCATATTGTCCAGGACAGCCTCTGCTTCCTCTGTGGGATCGGATGGATACATCAACTTTGGGCATTTTTAGTTGTAATCTCTAATAGCAGGTCTTATGCTAACTGGGCTTGAATGTCCTGTTCTCACAGGAACTTAAATGAAAGGGTCACAGATACCTGAAAAAAAAAAAATTTAGAAACAAGATACTGCTCTATAAATAAATCCCACCAGATCTCAAGATAAGATTGACTTACTGTTCCTCCACGCCCTTCCTGAATTTCTGATGTCCTTAAAGTACAAGGAATAATTGCCTGTTTCCTTATTTTACAAAAAGTGACAAGAGGGTTATCAGGATGCTCTTTTCTGCACAGATTATGGATATCTGTAACCCAGTGCAAATCTCACTTTATAAAGGCTTTAACCACATGCACCAGAACTATTTCCATTTATTGCTCTATTCTAGGACTATAATTGTGAAATTGAGTTCCATGAAGACTTTGTTCATAGCCAGAAATTTAAACGATAGATTTTAAGAGCATTTCAGGTGACAGAAAACAGTCTAATCTTAAAAAGACAAAATCTCATACAGAAATTTTAACTTGCATCCCAGCACCATGTAGCCCTTAAAGAGGCTCTCCTAAAATGCATGCTTCATATCACTAAGTGCTTGAAATGTTCATTAGAGATTGCCTAGAACAATAGTTTCCTCATAAATATTTTTGGGGAATGTTGAATTAATGAAGTTAAATGGATTTTACCACAACCCCTTCTTCAAGGTCTAAAATGCACTATGAATTTCAATGAAAATTAATAGAGGATACGTGTTTTCACAAAATTATGAGGTCATGAACTCTTTTTTTTGTTAGGAAAGTTCATGGAGTTCATGGAAAGTTTAGCAGTCTAAAAAATATACTGTTAGGGGCGCCTGGGTGGCTCAGTCAGTTGAGCATCTGACTTCAGCTCAGGTCATGATCTCACAGCTTGTGAGTTCGAGCCCTGCTTTGGGCTCTGTGCTGACAGCTCGAAGCTTGGCGCCTGCTTCAGATTCTGTATCTCCCTGTTTCTCACTCACTCTCTCTCTCTCTCTCTCTCAAAAATAAATAAACATTTAAAAAAATGTTTAAGAAAATAAAGATAAAATAAAAAATATAATGTAGCTTCATCATAGTCAATATATAGATCTTTTTTATCAAGCATCTTTCCTTAACTTCCCTGGTGCAACTTAGACAAACCACTTTTGTTCCCAACTTTGTAAAAACTGAGAATATTAACTACCAACCAAAAAGTTTATAGCCAGCAATGTATCCTTTAATAAAGAAAGTAAAATATAGATATCAACAGACAAATAAAAACTAATATTGACAGAAAACTTTCTAAAAAAGAAATTAAAAGGTATTATTTAGGGAAAATAAACCCCAGATAGAAGTGCAGAGGTTCAAACATAATTAATAGCAATAAAAAAGGTAAACATAACGGGAAAATTGAGAGAAGTCAATGAAGTTAAAATATACTAAAATCCTTGCATTGTCCCAGAAGTGGTAAAAGCACAAACTTAAATTAGACTTTAAATGAAAGATTCATGTTATAATATTTCTATTTCTAAGTAAAAGAAAAGTAAAAAAGTATATAACTAGTAAGATAGTAAGAAAAAAGTTATAAAAAATACTTAATACAAAGGGAGGCACAAAAAAGTTAAAAGGAATTTAGCAATAAATGGTACAAGTAAAAAATATATACTAAGACAAAAAATTAAACCCAACTATATCAATAATTACAATAAATGTAAATGGGCTAAGTCATTCAATTAAAAAACAAAAAATATATCATATTAGACTTCAAAAAAACCACAAATATTTGCTGCTTACAAAAGAGACATCTTATACATAAGAATTTAAAAACAAGAGTACAATGGTGGAAATATATGTACCATGCAAACATTAGCCAAAAGAAAACTTATAACACTTATATACTATTATATCAGTAAATCAATCAATAAAGTAGACCTTAATGCAAATATTACTAAAGATAATATATATGTATTATATAATACCTAGCATATATACGACAAAACAAAATTGACAATATTAAAAGAAGAAATGGACAAATCCATAATAGTGGGAGATTTTAACACACTTCTAGCAGTTGTTGATAGGAGGGGCAGACATTAAATTAGAATATAAAAGATTTGAAGAATACAATTAACAAATTTGACCTAATTGATATTTTTAACAATGAATGCAAAGGTGAAAGAATACATTTTTTGTCAAGTGCACATGGAACAAAAAAATATGCAAAAGAAATGAGACATAGTACTTTAAAAAAATCATTATGCCTTATCTCCCACCATGTAAATGAAGTCACAGTCCCCATCCATATGGGTATTTTTAAATACTATAGGACACGGACAGAGGAAGAAGATAGCGGTGTAGGAGGACGCTGGGCTCACCGGGCGTCCTGCTGATCACTTAGATTCCACCTACACCTGCCTAAAGAACCCAGAAAACCGCCAGAGGATTAGCAGAACGGAGTCTCCGGAGCCAAGCGCAGACGAGAGGCCCACGGAAGAGGGTAGGAAGGGCGGAGAGGCGGTGCGCGCTCCAGGGACTGGCGGGAGGGAGCCGGGGCGGAGGGGCGGCTCGCCGGCCAAGCAGAGCCCCCGAGTCTGGCTGGCAAAAGCGGAGGGGCCGGACAGACTGTGTTCCGACAGCAAGCGCGACTTAGCATCTGGGAGGTCATAAGTTAACAGCTCTGCTCAGAAAGCGGGAAGACTGGAGGACAAAGGGAGGGAGAGCTGCTGAGCCCCCGGACGACAGAGCTCAGTTTGGTGGGGAACAAAGGCGCTCGCCAGCGCCATCTCCCCTGCCCATCCCCCAGCCAAAATCCCAAAGGGAACCAGTTCCTGCCAGGGAACTTGCTA
This sequence comes from Panthera leo, assembly GCF_018350215.1. Lineage (NCBI taxonomy): Eukaryota > Metazoa > Chordata > Mammalia > Carnivora > Felidae > Panthera > Panthera leo. Next base: position 85,827,961 of record NC_056687.1, read on the forward strand.
GCTCCGCGCACACACCCAACTCTGTGCTTCTGCGGAGCCAAACCTCCGGCAGCGGATCTGACTCCCTCCCGCTGCCACAGGGCCCCTTCTGAAGTGGATCACCTAAGGAGAAGCGAGCTAAGCCTGCCCCTCCTGCCCCCGTGCACCTTGCCTACCCACCCCAGCTAATACGCCAGATCCCCAGCACCACAAGCCTGGCAGTGTGCAAGTAGCCCGGACGGGCCACGCCACCCCACAGTGAATCCCACCCCTAGGAGAGGGGAAGAGAAGGCACACACCAGTCTGACTGTGGCCCCAGCGGTGGGCTGGGGGCAGACATCAGGGCGGACTGCGGCCCCGCCCATCAACTCCAGTTATACACCACAGCACAGGGGAAGTGCCCGGCAGGTCCTCACCACTCCAGGGACTATCCAAAATGACCAAACGGAAGAATTCCCCTCAGAAGAATCTCCAGGAAATAACAACAGCTAATGAACTGATCAAAAAGGATTTAAATAATATAACAGAAAGTGAATTTAGAATAATAGTCATAAAATTAATCGCTGGGGTTGAAAACAGTATAGAGGACAGCAGAGAATCTCTTGCTACAGAGATCAAGGGACTAAGGAACAGTCACGAGGAGCTGAAAAGCGCTTTAAACGAAATGTAAAACAAAATGGAAACGACGACGGCTCGGACTGAAGAGGCAGAGGAGAGAATAGGTGAACTAGAAGATAAAGTTATGGAAAAAGAGGAAGCTGAGAGAAAGAGAGATAAAAAAAAATCCAGGAGTATGAGGGGAAAATTAGAGAACTAAGTGATACACTAAAAAGAAATAATATACGCATAATTGGTATCCCAGAGGAGGAAGAGAGAGGGAAAGGTGCTGAAGGGGTACTTGAAGAAATTATAGCTGAGAACTTCCCTGAACTGGGGAAGGAAAAAGGCATTGAAATCCAAGAGGCACAGAGAACTCCCTTCAGACGTAACTTGAATCGATCTTCTGCACGACATATCATAGTGAAACTGGCAAAATACAAGGATAAAGAGAAAATTCTGAAAGCAGCAAGGGATAAACGTGCCCTCACATATAAAGGGAGACCTATAAGACTCGTGACTGATCTCTCTTTTGAAACTTGGCAGGCCAGAAAGGATTGGCACGATATCTTCAGTGTGCTAAACAGAAAAAATATGCAGCCGAGAATCCTTTATCCAGCAAGTCTGTCATTTAGAATAGAAGGAAAGATAAAGGTCTTCCCAAACAAACAAAAACTGAAGGAATGTGTCACCACTAAACCAGCCCTACAAGAGATCCTAAGGGGGATCCTGTGAGACAAAGTACCAGAGACATCGCTACAAGCATAAAACATACAGACATCACAATGACTCTAAACCCGTATCTTTCTATAATAACACTGAATGTATATGGATTAAATGTGCCAACCAAAAGACATAGGGTATCAGAATGGATAAAAAAACAAGACCCATCTATTTGCTGTCTACAAGAGACTCATTTGAGATCTGAGGACACCTTTAGATTGAGAGTGAGGGGATGGAGAACTATTTATCATGCTACTGGAAGCCAAAAGAAAGCTGGAGTAGCCATACTTATATCAGACAACCTAGACTTTAAATTAAAGGCTGTAACAAGAGATGAAGAAGGGCATTATATAATAATTACAGGGTCTATCCATCAGGAAGAGCTAACAATTATAAATGTCTATGCGCCGAATACCGGAGCCCCCAAATATATAAAACAATTACTCATAAACATAAGCAACCTTATTGATAAGAATGTGGTAATTGCAGGGAACTTTAACACCCCACTTACAGAAATGGATAGATCATCTAGACACACGGTCAATAAAGAAACAAGGGCCCTGAATGATACATTGGATCAGATGGACTTGACAGATATATTTAGAACTCTGCATCCCAAAGCAACAGAATATACTTTCTTCTCGAGTGCACATGGAACATTCTCCAAGATAGATCATATACTGGGTCACAAAACAGCCCTTCATAAGTTTACAAGAATTGAAATTATACCATGCATACTTTCAGACCACAATGCTATGAAGCTTGAAATCAATCACAGGAAAAAGTCTGGAAAACCTCCAAAAGCATGGAGGTTAAAGAACACCCTACTAACGAATGAGTGGGTCAACCAGGCAATTAGAAAAGAAATTAAAAAATATATGGAAACAAACGAAAATGAAAATACAACAATCCAAATGCTTTGGGATGCAGCGAAGGCAGTCCTGAGAGGAAAATACATTACAATCCAGGCCTATCTCAAGAAACAAGAAAAATCCCAAATACAAAATCTAACAGCACACCTAAAGGAAATAGAAGCAGAACAGCAAAGACACCCTACACCCAGCAGAAGAAGAGAAATAATAAAGATCAGAGCAGAAATAAACAATATAGAATCTAAAAAAACTGTAGAGCAGATCAACGAAACCAAGAGTTGGTTTTTTGAAAAAATAAACAAAATTGACAAACCTCTAGCCAGGCTTCTCAAAAAGAAAAGGGAGATGACCCAAATAGATAAAATCATGAATGAAAATGGAATTATTAAAAAAATTATTATTCACAAACAGTACAGTTGCACACATTAAAACATACAATCTACAGATGAATTATAGAATTTGCATAAATAAGATTGCCAGATACAAAGTAAATATACAAAAATCAATGATTTTTATATATATTAATTACAAGCAGTATATGAATTTTTTTTAAGACACTATTTGCAATAATACCAAAAAAAGTGCCTAGGAATCAATTTAACAAAAGATAAAATAAGACCTATAAACAAAAAAACTAAATTATATTGGGATAAATTAAAGAAACTCTAAGTAAATTGACTAATATACTATGTTCAAAATCAATATTGTTAGAATGTCATTTCTCCCAAAATTCATCCACAGGTTCAGTAAAACCCCATTCAAAATCCTAACAGTTTATTTTGTGGAAAATGATAAGTTGATTTTAAAATCATATGGAAATAAAAATGGCCAATGTAACCAAAAAAAACTCTTGACATGGGAAAACTTAGTCTACCAGATGGCATACATAACTTATTGTAAAGCTATACTAATTAAGACAGGGTAGAATTGGTACAAGTATAGACATATATAGAACAGAATAGAACAGGATACAATAGAAAAAGGAATACAAAGTAGAATACTAAAATAGATCCATATATCTGTGGACACTTGAATGATACCAAATGGAATATTTATAGCAGTGGGTAAAATGACTAACTTTTCAAGAAAAATTATGCAAGATCAACTGACTATACATAGAGGAAAAAATGCAATTTGACCCCTTTGTCACACTTCACAGAAAAAAAAATTCTGTATTGGGTGGACTGAAGATCTAAATGTGAAAATAAAGAATAAAACTGAAAAGTAATAGATTAATAGTATATTCTTGACTTTTGGGTAGAGAAATATTTCATAAACATGATACAAAAAACACTGACAATAAAAGGAAATTTGAAAAATTATACTACATTAAAATTAAGAATTTCTACTCATCAAAACACACACAAGTGTAAAAAGTCAAGTCATGGGGAAAGATATTTGCCAAACATAAAACCGATGAAAGGAAATTGAAAACTAGAAAGAAATTTGACCAGGTTCTTCACAAAGATGAAAATCTAAACAGCCTATAATTTTTTTTTTTAATGTATGACCTTATTTACTTAGTACTTATCTTAAAATGATGATGGCTAATACCAATTGAAGCATTTGCAAAATACCATTTAGATCCAATATTAGTATACTAAATAAAAGTATCACAGAACCTGATATTTATGGCATCAAGTTATAAAGAAGTTTAATTCAAAAATAAATAAATAAATAAATAAATAAATAAATAACCCATAAACTTTTCAAAACAGATTTAACTTGACGGTTAATTTTGTGCATCAACTTGACTGGCCACAGGTTTCCCAAATTAAACATTATTTCTCGACCTGACTGTAATAGTGTTCTTGAATGAAATTAACATTTGAATTGGTGGGCTCACTAGACTGCCCCCAAAGTGGGTGGGCATGATCCAACCCCTTGAGGGCATGAATAGGAAAGATGGAGGAAAGACAAATCTACTCATTTTTCCTGCCTCTGCTTTGGCTAGGACATTTCCTCTCACCTCTGGCCCTCATACTGTGATTTACAAACTCTTCTGGTTCTCAGGCCTTCAGAAGCAGACTGAATAACACCACTGGCTTTCCTGGGTCTCTAGCTTACAGAGGGCAGATTGTGGGACTTAGCCTCCACAATTACATGAGCCAATTCCTCATAAAACATAAATATAAATAAATAATATATATATTTATGTATAATAAAAATAAATGTATGTTTAGACATATTTGAATATAAATATTATATTATAAACATACTAAAGATATATATATATCTTATTCTATGTGCCCTACTGATTCTGTTTTTCTGGACAACCCTGACTGATATATTAACCTTACCAGTAATCAAGAGAATGCAAATTAAAACACATTTTTTTTTACTGTTTATTTATTTTTGAGAGAGAGAGAGAGCGTACGTGCACACTTGAGCGCGCACAAGTGGGGGAGGGGCAGAGAAAGGGAGACAGACTCCAAAGTGGGCGCCAGGCTCTAAGCTGTCAGCACAGAACCTGATGTGGGGCTTGAACTCACAAACCATGAGATCATGACCTGAGCCAAAGTCAGACACTGAACCAACTGAGTCACCCAGGCACCCCGAGAACACAAATTAAATTTGCAAGATCTACACATTCAAAGGAAGATCTAAAATTTAAGACTATCAATCCCAAATCTAGAATTTGGACCAATGGATACCCCAAATACATATACAAAAATTTTCATAGCAGCAGTATACTTAAGAGCCTCAAACTGAAACCAACCCTAATGTTATTAACAGTAGAATCCATGCATAATTGTTGTTTCATACAAGAGAATACCAGACAGCTACTAAGGTGAAACAACTACAAGTAAATGAAACAACATGAATAAATGTTATAATACTGAGTGAAAAGAGTTAAATACAAAATACATACTATATGACTTCACTCACATAAAGTCCAAAAACAAGCAAGACTACTCTATGGGCTTAGTTCTCCTAAGGGAGTTTAGTCTTATTTAAAAGAGCAAAAGGTCTACAGAAGGGGCATGAGGAAAGCTTCTGGAGCACTGGTAATGGTCCAGCTCTTAACCTGGATAATGATTACATGTATGGTCACCTAATGATAATTCACTAAGCTCTAAACTCTTGATTTGTGCTTTTTCTGTATTTTGCTATATTTCACTAATTTTTTTTAATATAAATAATGTTTTAAAGGTACTCAAAAATAATAAATTATGCCTAAACTAATTCCTAAAATCTCAGTTTAATTTCAGTCTGTGGCTGGCTTGTGAGAGAAGCAATAAGTAAAAAAAAGATAATAAAAATATATAGTACATGAGAAATCTGTATAATTGCCATGATTTCAGTGGGTCACCAAAAGCTTTCAGTTGCTATTAGTTGTGATTATCTGATTGTGCTGTTAAATAAGACCTAATACTAGTAAAAATACCCAGCTGTTAAGTATTTTGAGAGACATGCAATAATTTAAATTATCAGACAAGAATCTCAATGTAAAATTCATAGATTTTAATAAGTTGAGGAGAGAATAAATTATTTGGAATCCTTTCCTAACATGATAGAATGTTGGATTTGGAAGCAACATGAGAGATTTACCTACTCAGTCCGACAGATAAAAAAACCTTACACCTGCAGAGATATAATAAGTGGTCAAGATCAAAGTCATACCTGTGGAAGGAAAGCTGGGAAAACAACTCACATCTATTCCAAGTGCAGAGCATTTTCTATTTCTCCAGGGTGCCTTCCTACCACACCTGCTTTTGGTTGTTATGGTTGGGAAATTTTTTTTCCTCAAACCTAAGAATATTTAGAGTACAGAGTTGTGCAACTTTCCTCTTGACTTAATCTTAAGAACAGGGTCTAAATTTTTGTTTTAATGTAATGGCCTTTGTACCCCATTCTCACAGCACTTCTGCCAGAATGTATACCTTTGCAAATGCAGCAAATGTTATTATTTAGATATTAACTCACTGCTTACCTTCTAAATTCAGTTTTTAGAAGACAGTATAATTCCTAAGTAGGTAAGGACACATACTTAGAAAAGTACCAGCTGCCCGGTAAGCATATATCCACCTTTTATATCCAGGGCCTCTGAGTTTCCAAATTGACCTAAGGAAATGGTGATGACAATGGATGTTCCTCTGTAGAGGAAATCTGCAATAATAATTCCACTTCAGTTCTCCATACATTTTTCTTTCCATTATGTCTATTAGCTGGAAACCATGGAAGCATATATCACAGAGACACTATAGGAAAAACAAATCTGAAACATACACTTTGAAACACATTAGTAAAAATGATGCCCCCTTTTTTTGATGCCACTTTCAATAACTATTATACTCTGATTATTTTTAACAGATAAGTTATCACGCCCATAATTTTATGCCTATAAAAAGTTTTTCCTACAGTCAAGTACCAAATAGTAGAGTTGATACTGAGTTCACATATTATAAATGTCTATAAGGTTAATAAAGAACATCCAGTGTATTTCTCTAGAAGCATCTTTAACATTAATCATTTGTACAAAACAAAATATTTCTTATGCATAAGTATCTCTGGGAGCATTCATAAAAACCTGGCAATAATGGTTGCTTATGAGAAGGGAAAAGCAAAGACTTATTTTTATTCCATTTTGTACTGTTTGAGTATTATTTCCTATTTTAAAAGAATTAGGGGAGCCTGGTGGCTCAGTCAGTTTAGCATCTGACTCTCGATTTTCGCTCAGGTCATGATCTCAGGGTCGTAGTATCAAGCCCTGCATAGTGCTCTGCACTGAGTGGAACCTGCTTAAGATTCATTCTCTCCATCTCTCTCTCTCTCTCTCTCTCTCTCTCTCTCTCTCTCTCTCTTTGCTCCTCTCCCCTACTTGCAAGCTCGCCCTCTCTCTTTAAAATTTATTTAATTTGTTTTAATGTTTATTATTGAGAGAGAAAGAGACAGAGCATAAACAAGGGAGGGGCAGAAAGAGAGGGAGACACAGAATTCGAAGCCGGTTCCAGGCTCTGAGCTGTCAGCACAGAGCCTGACATGGGGCTCAAACTCACAAACTATGAGATCATGACAGGAGCCAAAGTCAGATACTTAACCGACTGAGCCACCCAGGTGCCCCTCTCTAAATTTTGTTTTTAAAACACCACTTTAAAAAAATTAAAAAGTAAAAATAATTAAATATGATTAAGGAAGGCCACACCTGTTTACAACTTTATTTTACACTTAAAAAAATAATAAAATATCTTTGTATTTCCCCATCACCCCTTCAACCACTTCCCCCTCCCCAAACACACACATACAAAAGACTATGATTTCCTAATAAATACGTTTTAGCATTGAGACTAATTTTCAAAAGGGCAGAGAAAACAATCAAATACTCCCCTATACCCACCTTTTCTCCCAGAGCCTCTTTAGATAGTATCTCCTTTTAGACACTCAAAATATGAAAATTTAGGACTTACATCCCTATCCTAGACAATAAGGCCACTAACTCCTCTCTCTGCCCAAAACCAGCTAACTTTAGGGACTCTGGGAGGCACTCAGCTATTTCCCCATCAAAAGGGAGTTACTATCATATTCTCTTAAGGACACTCAGAGTGATTCTGTGGGATCTATAATGCTAGAGGCGAAAACTGTGACACCCTTGGATTGTGACCAGCTTCTCACTTCTGACCCTGGAGGTGGTGTGAGTTACTCAGTTGGAGGACCAGAGCCATTCGGTCACATTTCTCAGTTTATTTACACTAATTTATCCATAGCCATGGAGCATTAGATCTCAGTCTCCATTTTGCTCCACCCAGATTAGTGGAAGACATCAACCTAGCAAAATGTTACTGCTTTCAATACTCAAAGTAAGCTATGTCATCCAATCTACCACCAATAAAACTAATAGATTCACTCTCTACTTGCATATTCCGTTTCTTACTTTTCAATTATTTTTCAAGATAACACATTCATTTGATTTATATATTTTTAACTTATTTACTTAAATTCAAGTTAGTTAACATACTGTATAGTATTGGTTTCAGGAGTAGAAGCCAGTGATTCATCATTTTCATATAATACCTGGTGCTCATCCCAACAAGTACCCTCCTTAGTGCCCATTACCCATCTAGCCCATCTTCTACCCACCACCCTTCCAGCAACCCTCAATTTGTGATGAATGGTTAAAGACTTTGTGATATATATATATATATATATATATATATATATATATATATACACACACACATATATGATATATATATCATATATCATATATATGATATATATATGTGTATAAGTATACACATATATATACACACATATGTATACACACACACACAAACACACACACTGAAATATTACTCAGCGATCAAAAAGAATGCAAACTTGTCATTTGCAACAGTGTGAATGGAACTACAGTGTATTATGCTAAGTGAAGTAGGTCAGTCAGATTAAGATAAATATCATATGATTTCACTCATATGTGGAATTTAAGAATCAATTGGTTTTGAATTGGGATAAAGAAGAGAGGTGCCATTTATTGAAATATATCAAAAACACTACCAGAAGTATTATCATGTTAAATGTATACATTGATTACAAACTCAATTAGAGTGTGAAAACACACTCTAATTTCAGAAACATTAAAATGGCTGGGAGTGAGGGCCTTTGAATCAAGGAAACAAATGTATCCTTATAACCCAAATAATTCAAACTCACTCCTCCCTCAATTGTTGAACTTCTAATTCTAGCATTCCTTATTATCCAAAACCTAGCCATTGCTGAAAGTATGTTTAGTAACTAATAATTAAATAGTAGCAGACTATATTTCATTATCTTAAATGGAAAAAATAATAATGCATGCCCAACCCATCCATAAAACATTCACTAATCACCTCAAATATCAGCAAATCACTCTTAAACAGCTATATAACAATACATCAAGTTTTTCTGCATAACATAAAATGTTCAATGCACCAATAACCTAATCATTAAACCCCAAAAAACCAATTTTGTAGGTGTTTGTGGACAGTGCACATAGATAATGGAAAGCATCAGAAAAGAATCCTTCTTCACTATAAGGAACAGGATTTTAATGTAAATAACAATAAAATAATGTATTAAATAAGTTAAAATAATATCTAAATTGAACCCCTAGTTAGTAGCCCCATGCACTGGACAGAAGAAAATATAAGGTCAATGAAAGGATGAAGATTCAGAGATTATAAAACAGACTTAAACAAGGAGACAAAAGACAGGATCCGATTGAGCAAACATCTAAGATGGGGCTACAACCTACCCACATCCTCTCTCTCTCCCTTCTTCCTTCTTTCCTTCCTAAAAGAAGACTGGAGAAAGAGATTAGCATCTGTTGAATGCACTATACACAAGGCACATTATAGTTATTCTTCAAACCATCCCTATGATATAGGGAGGATTGTCCCCAGTCTGCAAATGAAAACACTGGGACTCAGAAAGGCTACGTTAATTGCCCATGAGCCAGGTCACAACACAACCAGTAAGTACCAGAGCTGAGATCCAAGTCTTGTCTGACTTAAAAGCCCCAGTTTTTCCCATGAATTTTACTAGTTGCTCAAACACCTTCTGGTCATCATTGATTCTCTCTTTCTCTGACATTCCACCTCTGATCTGTTGGCAAATCTTGTTGGCTCTACCTCCAAATACACTAAAACTATGACCAGTTCCCAGTATTCTGCTGCAACCACCCAGATCCATGCCATCATCTTCTCTCTCCTAGATGACTGCAGGGCATCCTGGTCTCTCTGTTCCTGCCCTTGTCCTCCAAAGTCTTTAACACATCAGCCAAAGTGATCCTCTTATATCCTAAGTCAGGTTATATCTCTCTTCTGCTCAAAACTCTTCAAGGGTTCCCCAAAGCCATGTACAGAGAGACCTATAAGACCCTGCCCCTTGCATGTATGTGCATGCCCGTGCACACACACACACACACACACACACATGCACACCCATTACCCTCTGACTCACTGTCCCTCTTCCTCAATTGCTCCACTTCACCATTCTGAACATGCCAGCTTAGCTCCCACCTTAAAGTCACTGCACTAGCTGTGCTCTCTGCCTGGCATACTTTTCTAACAGATATCCATATGATTCTTTTCCTCTTCAAGATTTCACTATCACTTTCTCAGTGAGGTCCCCCTGAAATCATAGCACCATTTCCCTCACTATATCCCTTGACCTCCATTACTCTGCTGTATTTTCCCATGGCACTTACCATCTAATACAGTACAGAATATGTTGTGCATACTGTCTGCTGTCTGTCTCCTTGACCCCACCTCACCCCAGCTGAAATGTAAACCTCATGAGGTAAGGATTTTAGAGGGTTTTTTGTTCACTGATGTACCAAGAGCCTAGAATAGTAGCTGGCACACTGTAGATGCTCAATAAATATTTGCTGTTGTACTAAACACTGCCTCCAGGCTATCTACTACCACATCAGTGGCTATTTCTTGACCTTTTAAAATATCTTTGGGTCATATAGCTCACTGAGAATCTGATAAAATTAGCCCAAGTAAACATACATTCTCAGGAATGTATATATGTATGCACATTCAAAAGAATTCTGATATATAGTTTCAGTGGGTCTCTGGGCTTCCCAAAGACCATCCATGGAGACCTAAATCCACAAGGATATATCCTGCTTAGGTGTCACTGATAGGCCATGTGGCATACAGTGAATGAAGTAAGAGTTTCTACTCTAAAAAGTGATCCTCAAAGCCCAAGATGTCCCTTGTTATGGCAAGCACTGGAGTAGGGGCTTCCAGGAAGAGGGCTTTGTGGAAGGAGAGGCTTAGAATAAGACTGCTAGGACCAGAGCAGCAGGTACTCAGGAAGAGCAGATCAGGTGCCTCCTCTATTTTTCTTCCTTGCTACTGTCAGGCTGACCATGCCTCCACCCCTCACCAAACCCTACCCTGGATTGCATTAACATTAGATCTAAATTGAATTAACATTCTAGATCTTCCATAGAATGGGGAAGGTCCACAAGTAGCTTTGGGGTCTATAGGGGTGGATGGGAAGGTACTACCAAGTAGAGGCAGTTGGAAGAACAAGAAAATTCCAATGGCCTCGCACCTGGGACAATCATTTTCAGGTATTCATTCATTTATATGTGAGTGTGCCTACTTCAGAACCTCCCTGAACAAAGAGAAAAAATAAAATGCTTAAGGGCCTTGTATTCATCTTTAGGAAAGAGAAATCTATAAATATACAATCAAAATTAATAAAGCACTAAGAAATGGAAAATGTTTTTAGAACACAAATGATGTTTTAGAAAAAATGAATGGTCTCAATTTTCTTTGCAATGATATTTACAAATAGTAGACCATTAATTGAAAAATTATCATACTAACCAGACCGACTCTACCTGGAACATTTGGTCTTTGGTGTTCCACTTGCTCTCCTGCAACAGAAAGCAAGCTCAGATACATAGTAGCAGGAGCAGAGAAAAGAGAGGGTGGAGGTGTCATTCCAGGAACTAGGAAGCAAGCACAAAATTCAGTGTAACCAGGCTCTCTTTCAAGTGAGCTATTACCATAGCTGTGAGAGCAGAGTAATGAAACTGAATAACTGCTTTAAATGACTGCGTGAAGGGCCAGTGTAAAGAGGCTTGGAAAAGTCCACTGATGTGAAGAAATCAGCATGTGTTAAGTGAGAAATGGGTGCAACTATAGCAAACACACAAAGCAGGGAGAAACATTCATTGAAAAATGTTGATCCATTTGCTGGAATTAAAAAAAAAAAAAAAAAAACAACCCTGCATATGTCATGGTCAGGGTTGCCAGGTGAACAGTATGGATTCTTCTCAGGACCAAATGTATAAAATCTATGCTGGAGAAAAATCCCCACAGACTGAAGAGAGAAAAATACTACATACTTTTTGCACCGATTCAATAATGATGTGACAGACACAGAGCCCTCTTGTCCCCTATGGATGGCCCTGAACTCTACCCACCTTGAAATGCATACCTGGAATAGTATTTGTGAGGCACAGGAACATCTGTCCTTGAGGAGCACCCCATGTTTACACAGGCCCTTCATTTGCACAATCTCACTGGGCCTCAGACAGCCTGTGACTTGGTAGCACAGTTGCAAGACAAGGTTGCTGAGCTCACAGGTGACCCCCAGATCACAAAACTTAAACTCTGTGTCATATAGCTCATTGGGTCATGACTACTGCTTCCAAAATAAAGAGGAAAGTCTCGGCTTCAGAGCTCCAAATTTGGAACTTTAGTGAAATCTGGGCAGGGACAGGATGCCACAGTGGTTCCAGGATGCTGTCTGGAGAAGTTGCAACTCAATACACACTGCTAGGCCTCTTGCTTCAAGTCCCAAGACCCTTAGGAAGTTCTCCAGATCTCCAAGGGTAAGGAAGCAGCTAGAAGTTCAGAATGTTTTTAAGAGAGGGTTCTAAATATCCCCAAAAGTTCAAGAGAATCCAGTCAGAGCTATCTGCTCCCTACATCCTCATGGACTTAGAATCCTAGTCACTAAAGGGTAAAATACAATCACTTCCTGTGTTTGCTTTTCTTTCTCTAACATCTCTGTCTATCCTCAGTTATTTAGTCTCTCCCTCCACACAGCTCTCTTGTTATATTAAGCTGAAATATGACCTCCTAACTCTTCCCTCTGCAACTGTAGAACACAAATCTGTATCTTCATATGAGAGTCCTTAATATATATAAACAGAGCTACCAGAAACATCACTAGCTGATACAGAATAAGACAAACACCCCTAATTAAATCGCAGACTATGCAAAATGTCATTAGCAAAGTAACATTAGATTCACAGCTTGCAATATCACTTATAAACATAGATACAAACATATAGATAAATCACTCTCCTCAAAATACTTTTCAACTTACCCTGTGGTTCTTGTTGACTATCAGTCTTAGCTTTAGATGCAATTTACCACCACTTTGGGCTGCAACCCCCATCACCCCTGAATCCGGGGAAGACCCAGGACAATTCCCACAGATTCTTAACACCCTGAGACATAAAATGATGAACTCAGCCCTTCCTTCACATTAGAATCACCTAGGGCAGGGCACCTGGGTGGCTCAGTCAGTTAAGCATATGACTTGATTTCGGCCCACGTCTTGATCTCACGATCCATCATGGGATCGGGCCCCATGTTGGGGCTCAGGGCGGAGCCTGCTTGGGATTCTCTCTCTCCCTCTCTCTCTGTCCCTCACTCATGCTTGCTTGCACGCACTCATGCTCTCTCAAATAAACATTAAAAAAAAATTACCTAGGGTGCTTTTTAAAAACTCCTGGTGCTAGGGTCCCACCCCAGACCATTTGAAATAGAATTTAAGGGTGAGGGGAAGGGAGTATTGGTAGCTTTTTAACTCTTCACATAATTCTAATGTGCAACCAGAGTTGAGAATTGTTGTGCCTAAATCAGTGGTTCTCAGACATTAAGATGCATAAGAATCACCTATGAGATGGAAACTGTAGCTCCCAAATCCCAGAGACTCTGATTCCTTGAGATTAGGGTGGAAACCAAAGATCTGCATTCTTACCAAGCCTCATGTGTTTCTGAACAAGGCAGTTCTTTGAAACGTACCTTAAGAAACACTGCCCTAGGTTTTAGATCAGTGATTCTTAAAATGCAGTCCCTAAACCATCAGCATTAGCATCAGCATCACCTAGGAACCCATAGAAATATAAACCCTTGATCCTCCACTCCAGATACTATGAACCAGAAATAGTGAGGTGGGGCCCAGCAATCAGTGTTTTAACAGTCTTCCAGGTGATGCCAATGCTCACTCAACTTTGAGAAGCTTTAACATAGATGACTGAGTCTGTCATGTTACATCATGTCTTACAGGGAGAGTAGCCTTTGGAAGCAACCTACACATTTCTGAGTACCTGCCGAAAGGCCATTCTAAGCCAGAACCAACTAAATTATGTAAATTTACCATCAAATACAACCAAAAGTTTGTTGGGGTGATCAGGACACGCCTAAGATAAAAACTAAAGGGCAAAACCAAACAATAACTAACCTCAAAACAAAACTCTAATGACAAACCCTCAGGCTTATTTTCCTGAAAATTTCTCATTCTCCCACTGCTGGACACACACATTTACACAGCTACTTGCAAAACCTGTTCCTCCTCAGAAATCCAAGTGAAGTCATGGTGACAGAAACATTCAAATAACACTGTGCTGGTCATGAGGTATTTTCACATTTTATGTTTGTATTACCCACTACCTACCTGCCAGCCTCATTTACATATGAAAATAATGGGTCTTACAAAACTTTTTAAAAGCTTCATAATGTATAAATTTATCAAATAACTATATCGAACACCTGAAACTAATGTAATATGTGTCAACTATACTTCAAAAAAAAAAAAAAAAAAAAGCTAAATGCATTGATTAGGTTACCTAACTAATAAGAGACAGAGCCAGAACTTGAACCCACATTTTAGAGCCAAATCCAGAGCCCTCTTCTCCACCCTGAATTGATTTCTATGACCTATTGTAGATCCTTGCTGCAGGGCAGATGACTAGGAGGGTGCCTGGGGCAGTTCTGAGTGAATGAGAGTGGCCTCTCTACATTAAAGTCCTCAACAGCCAGCAACACAGGCTTGGAGTCAGTGGGGTGATGGAGGTGGGTGGCAAGGCAGGGAAGAGTGATTACAGCCTACTTTTGTAAAGAGTTATCCTGACATGATTACAATAAATATTCTTAATTATATCCACAGCTATACTGTCACAGACAATATAAATGTCAATCATATTTAATGCCAGAAATTTATGTTATTAATTGCTGTTCTTAGTTGTAGTTTTACATTTTCAATTTTGTCTGTAGCCTAATATTAGATTAATCTCTATTCAAGAAATATAAGCAAGTTGGTGGGAGAGAAAAGTCTTACAAACCTGCTCAGGGCTAGGGGAGTCCAACCTTAAATTCAATATTTGCCTCAGATAATCCTTAAGTAGATAAGTGCATATTATAAACACATATCCAAGAAATCTTTAATACTTCCATGAAGCCCATAGTTTAGTTCTTGAATTTTCTGTGAATATAAAACATGTCAACACAGGGTGCAGAACACCATGTATGTATTATACTACCATTTGCATTAGAAATGGATAAAAATAAAAATATATATTTGTATTTACTTGTATATACATAAAGGAACTCTGGAAAGATGTGTAAGAAACATATTCCTGGTATCCTGACTACAGAGGTACAGAAGGCTGACCACATGGAGCCCAGGGTAGAGGGAAACTTCATTGTATAGGTTTTTACATATTTTGATTTTGAAACCTGTGAGCGTATCACACCTTCAACTACATTTTTAAAGAATCAATTGAGTTATTTTTTAAATTGAAAGGTGTATTATACATTGAAAATTTGAACCACATAAAATTCCACATGAACTTAGGAATTAAGACTTTATTAAGTTAACTGTAAGGGACATCTTAATTAGTTAAGTCCCAATTAAGAAATCCTAGAACATACCTAAACTTTATAAATTTCTTTAGATAAATCCGTATCAGATCATGTTTTATACTTCTAACAAGACTAAATTGCCTTCAATCATTAAACTTTCCTCAGGGTTGATAATCAGAGATTTTGAATTTCTTAGGAAGGATAATCCCAATTTTATAAATCCTTATCAGATCATGTTTTATACTTCCAAAAGACTAAATTGTCTTCAATCATTAAACTTTCCTCAGGGTTGATAATCAGAGATTTTGAATTTCTTAGGAAGGATAATCCCAATTTTTGCCATTTTATTAAAACATATTAATTTCAAACAATAATGTTATACCTTAGCAATACTTTTCATAAAAATGCATACAAAAAAACAGAAAAAAAATGTCTCCATTTAAAATGGAGAAACACAAATTAGTATCTTATTCTCACATGTCAAACTCCATTTCAAACAAATTGATACTGAGTTAGCCAGAAAAAGTTCAACATGAGGCACCATAGTAGCACAAAAACTGCAAAGGTGAAGGGCCAGCCATTCTGTGCCAAGTTGAAATCTAATCCTTTGGCTAATATGAAGTCATTGAAGAATCTTAAGTAGGTAATAAAATGATCAAAAATATATTTAGACAGATCTCTCAGGCATAATAGATAATATGTGGATAATGGACTAGGGACAGGCAATTCTGGCAGTTTATCAGAGTTCAGGTAAGAGTGTAAATTAAGGAAGAGCCACAAAAGCAAGGAAGGGACAGATGTGAGAGATTATCGGGAGGCAGGGCTAGCAAGAATCACTGCTGAATTTGGACATGGGAAGTACTCTGACCACCCAACTTCTGATGTGGGTAACAGAGTGGATGATGCCTTTGAGAAGGAAAAGAAAAAAAAGAAGGAGCAGATTTGAGGGTGGAGAAGGTAGAGAAATGTATTTTTTATTTTATTAATTGCACTTTTGAGACACTTGCTCTGCTATAAATGTCTGGTAAGTAGTTGGATATAAAGGTGTGGATCTCATGAGAACCATGGTTAAGGATACAGATATCAGCAAATGGAGATAAGTGAAGCTGGGGCAGGGAGGCTGATGATGAAAATGAACTCTCTCTGATGACTGACATGGGGAATAGTGTGACAATAACATTGCTTGTCCAGAAATTGGTTGTGAATACTTTTTGGCTGGTGAAAGGTTGATGTTCCCAAAAATATTTTTTGAAAGCCATTTCAATAATACACCAGTAAACTGAGTAATTCAAAGGAAGAAGGGTGAAAGCACTTTTATAACTGAAACACTATTTTAATAGAAATTAAAAGGTTTGGGATAAGCAAGAGACTCACTAATCTAGTTCCAAAATGCAATTTTTGAAATGTTATTTCTCTGCTGGAAATACAAATATATATATATATATATATATATATATATATATATATATATATATATATATAATATATTCTTAAAATTTTTGAAAATTATTGCATAAATTCACACTCCAAAGGAGTTTTACTGAGATGATTCTTCTCTTAGTGTCTGTAGGAGAGAGGGATAACAGACACTTCAGACAATGAAACCATCTTATTTCTTCCTGGCTGAGGCAGGAAGAAATATTTTCTTTCACCCTGACATTCAATGATTTATTCTGCACTTTTAATTTAAGACTTAAGCCAGAAGCGGACTACACTGCTAGCACCATGCAGGTCTTGGCTCCCTGTATCTTATCACTTAACTTGGGGGTCCTAGAAAAAGAAAAATATCCTTACCCTGTCTCTCCACTCCACCCAGAAACTGAGATTAACACCCCGAGATATAAAATGATGAACTCAGCCCTTCCTGTCATTAGTCCACAGCCCTGGTTGCACATTAGAATCACCTAGGATGGGGCACCTGGGTGACATATTCTCTACCTTTGAAGCTCCACCACCCTGATGAACCTATTGAACTACAGGACTCTGTGCCTAATTTTGCTTATTGGAGCCTCAAGCAAAAGGAGGCAGCATGCATGCATAGGTGTCTCCTGGGGTTTTGGAACCCTTGCCTCCTTGACACAAACACCAGGTATACTCCTTCTGAAAAGCCGCTATGGATCTTGTCAAAACTGAACTTCTGACTCTGTGGCCTATTCCCATTTTGAGGGTGGGTCAACTCAGATTTAATGACTAACACAGAGGGTCAGACAAGCTTCATATGCCAAATGGAAGTGGCAAATTTAAGCCTATTGTTGGCCTAATCATGAAAAAGCGCTCGCTATCCCTCTGGGGGAAATTTTATCCCCACTCTGCCACCTGAAGGAACAATTGTAAACAATACTATTTTTCCAGGGACATCATGTGTGTCCCCAGGACTAAATCTCTCATATGGAAGCTGAACATTAACTTCCTCTGACACAGAGATTTGCACCTAAGGCGCAAGAGACTTTTAAGTATTTAAACAAATATCATTAACAGACCATGAAACCCTCAGATGACTGAAGAAATCTCTCCAAAATGAAGAAATCACTCCAACCGAGGAAGGATCCCCTAGGTTGCTCTAAGGAGCTTCCAAGGGGATAACTGGCTCATTATTAATACTTACCCTACAAGCAGTTTTTCCTATAATGGTAGTCTTCCAGTTAGAAAACTGTTCCTGACTTTACCTGAAATGATCAATGATATCATTTTGGCTCTGTATTCAGATCAGCTTCAACTCACTGACCAAAGTTGTTATGGGTGGTAAAATTGCCCTGGACTTCCTCTTTGCAGGCCTAAGTAGATTCTGTGAAATCATTAACACAAGCCGCTATAAGGCTAACTAGAAAGGACAATATAGAAACTTAAGAAGAAAGTCACCTAGCTTTATAAGATAAACCTTGATAGTTGATGGTTTAAGGGATTGGTTCTGATTGTGTTGTTTTTTTCTTGCAAATAGAAGCAATGACTGCTCTTGTTTTGGACATCTTTTCAAGGATGTTTGTATAGTGAACAGCCTTGGAAGTTGGAGATAGTGTCTCTTCACAGCAACCATAGATTTGTTCACTGCCCAGTATTACAAAGATTATGTCCCCCCCTTTGTGGCAAAGGACAAATATGTTTTTAGCTTACTATAAAAGATCTGGATTCTCTAAACATAGGATTCCTCTACTATAATATAACCCACTATGTGTGCAGGTGTCGCCTATTTGTCATATTGCCTTGTGGGAACTGAGGTTTGGGGAAATGGCACAAGGTAATGATGATACTCTGGTTATTGCTATTTCTGTAACTAATAAACCATCCTTTGTCTTTGACTCAGGGGTTGCATGTCTTCTGCCAAAGTTCATGGGCAACATAAACAATGAAGCTGAGAAACCTAGCAGGAAACAGCAATTAAGTGGAAAAGAAGGTGAAGGTGAGCAGAGGTTTTTGCAGCCACAGTGAAGTGCCGTTGGTAATGAACTCTGCTTCCTTTTTTTTTTTTTTTTTTTTTTGGAAGAAAAGGGAGGGGTTTTATTCTCAAGCGTCTAAGGATTTACAAATGAGGGCATTTCATTTTAAAAAGGGACAGGGGAATACTGGCAACCAGAGAAGGGGGCTGTGGGCCACCTCACGCCCCTGCCCGCCGGCTCTACCCTCTGCCTGGTCAAGAGGGAGGGCTGGTGACCGGTGACGGAGGGCAGGCCAGGAAAGAGGCAGAGGGGAAGAGGTTCCCCCAGAACTCCCACTTAACACTGAAGGAGGGCAGGGGTGGGCAGACCTTTATATGCAGATAAAAATCAGAAATTTAGCAATCCATAGCAGATGGTAAAGCTTTTAAAAATGAGGAAGATTTTTGGGCACCTGGGTGGCTCAGTCAGTTAAGTGTCCAACTTCAACTCAGGTCATTATCTTACAGTTTGTGGGTTTGAGCCCTGCATCAGGCTCTCGGCTGTCAGCACAGAGTCTGCTTCGGATCCTCTGTCCCCCTCTCTCTCTGCCCTTGCCCTGCTTTATCTCTCTCTCTCTCTCTCTCTCAAAAATAAATAAACATTAAAAAAATTTTTTTTAATGAGGAAGATTTCCAGGGGTACCTGGGTAGCTCAGTCAGTTAAGCATCAGAGTCTTGATTTTGGCTCAGGTCATGATCTCGTGATTAGTGAGTTTGGCCCCATGTCTGGCTTTATGCTTGACAGCATGGAGCTTATTTGAGATTCTCTCTCTGTCCCTCTCTCTCTTTCTGCCCCTCCTCGGCTCACACTCACTCTCGCTCTCGCTCTCTCTCAAAAATAAATAAATAAACTTATTTAAAAATGAAGATTTCCAGATTACAAAGAAAAAAAACCAAGTAAAAAAAATAAGAAGACAGGGGTGCCTGGGTGTCTCAGTCAGTTAAGCGTCTAACTTCATCTTGGGTCATGATCTCACCGTCTGTGAGTTTGAGCCCTGTGTTGGACTCTGTGCTGACAGCTCAGAGCCTGGAGCCTGCTTCAGATTCTGTGTCTCTCTCTGCCCCTACCCTGCTCGCAGTGTCTCTCTCTCTCAAAAATAAATAAACATTTAAAAATTAAAAAAAAAAGAAGACAGATAACCCAGGATACAAGTATGCCCCATTATTAAAAAATAAATTAGAGTTAAGATGGCAGAGTAAGAGGACCCTATCCCTCATGCCTTGAACACAGATAAATGTCAAATCATTCTGAATACCCAAGAAATCGATCTGAAGACTGAGAGAACAAACTGCACAACTAGAGGGAGAAAAGGGCCACACTGTAGAAGGTAGGAGGTGCGGAGACATAATTTGGGGAAGAAATGAATCACAAGTGCTGCATGTGGGGAGAGAGCCTGATCACAGGCAGGGGATTGCACAAGAAAAACACTTCCCCAAAACCACTGACTAGGAAAATGAGAAGGGCTGATTATCACAAGTTTTCACAAGCAGTGGAGCTCAAATACAAGTTTTAGAAGTCTATGCCATCACTTGAGTTGAGTCTGGCAGGCATAGCAGTGCCAGAGAAGGAGGGCAGAGGCCTGGGAATGGACAGCATGGTCTAAGGATCCCCTGGGTCACACTAGGAGAGGCAGTTCCCCTTCTTGGAGTGCATTTGGGAGAGGTAGCACTGCCTCTCTGGGAACAAAAGAGCTGGCGGGCACCATTGCACTGCCCACTCATTAGCATGGGAGCAGAGACACCTGCTGAGGGTAGCCAACTTGGACACTGGCTTTTTGCTGCACTTTATTACCATAAACTCCAAGCCCCTGTGAGTTTGTGCAACTGCTCTTCTGGAACAAACTGGTACCAGCCACAGTGTGGTGAGACCTACCCCCAGAGGACTGGTGCGGGTCCTTGCTGCATGGGGTTCCTAAAATTTGGAGTTTTGAAACCCAGGCAGCATGCCTAAAATAAAACACAGGCACTGTGCCACTGAATGGGCAGATGGCTCGGACACACACAGGATGAAGGCAGGGATCTGAGGAATGCCTGGGACAAGTGAGGGGAGATTGTTCGCTCTTCTGTGACAGCTTCCTGAACAGGAGCAGGAGTAAACTCCCCCTCCCAGAATAAGAGAGGCAAGCCCCTCCCTCGGAGGACCAGCACAAACCTCCAAATGCACCAAGTCTACTGACCATAAAGTGCTGCAAAACTTCAGATCTAGTAGAATAGGATCTAGCCTCTTTTTTTAAATTTTTTTTAACGTTTATTTATTTTTGAGACAGAGGGAGACAGAGCATGAACAGTGGAGGGTCATAGAGAGAGGGAGACACAGAATCTGAAACAGGCTCCAGGCTCTGAGCTGTCAGCACAGAGCTTGACGCGGGGCTCTAACTCACAGACCGCGAGATCATGACCTGAGGCCAAAGTCGGATGCTTTACCAACTGAGCCACCCAGGCACCCTAGATCTGTTTTAATAAGCAGATCAAAACACCTAGTTGAAACTCACCACACCCTGAACAAGGTTCAAACACTCCCCACTGCAGGCAAGGAGAAACTCTGCAGAGGACTGACCTGAGGTGAAAAGCAGCCAAAACACAACAGCAGAGTGCACGTAACAGACACAAGAAACACTTTCTGAAGCACCAGGCCCTGGACTGTATATGACATCTTCTTAATATAGCTATTACTCTCAGGAGCAGGAAATGTAATAGGCTTTCTTAACACACAAAAGACAGAGACCTAGACAAAACGCCAAGATGGAGGAATTCATCCTAAAGGAAAGAAGAAGAAAAGGCCATGGCCAGGAATCTAATCAAAACTGACATAAGTAATATGCCTGAACCAGAATTTAAAAAGACAATCATATGGATACTAGCTGGGCTTAAGAAAAGCAGAGAAAACACAGATAAAAGACCTAAAATGGGGCACCTGGGTGGCTCAGTTGGTTAAGCATCCAACCATTTCAGGTCATGATCTCATGGCTCATGAGTTTAAGGTCTGCATTAGGCTCTGTGCTGACAGCTTCGGGCCTAGAGCCTGCTTCAGATTCTGTGTCTCCTTCTCTCTCTCTGCCATGCCCCTCCTCTGCTCACTTTCCGTCTCTCTTTCTCTCTCAAAAATAAACATTTTTAAAAATTTAAGAAAAAAGACCTAAAATTATTCTGGCTGGAATAAAGAAATGTTATAACTGAGATACTAAACTAACTGGATGTAATGACTACAAGGATGGAAGAAACAGAGGAATGAATAAGTGATATAGAAGATAAAATTATAGAAAATAATGAAGCTAAAAAGAAGAGTGGAAGAACACTATTTGATCATGAATGTAGACTTAAGGAACTCAGCAACTCTGTATAGCATGATAGCATTCATATCATAGGAGTCTCAGAAGAAGAGCGGAAAAAGGATCAGAAGGTTTATTTGAGCAAATTATAGCTGAAAACTTCCTAAATCTGGGGGAAAGAGACATACAAATCCAGGAGGCACAGAGAACTCCCATAAAAATTAACAAAAGCAGGCCAACACAAAGGCATATTGGAATAAAATTTGCAAAATACAGAGATAAAGAAAAAAATCCTAAAAGTAGCAAGGGAAAAGAAATCCCTAACCTCCAAGGGAAGACAAATATGGTTAGCAGCAGATCTATCCACAGAAACTTGTCAGGCCAGAGGGGAGTGGCATGATATCTTCAACATGCTGAATGGGGAAAATATGCAGCCAATAATACTTTATCCAGCAAAGGTGTCATTCAGAATAGGAGAGACAAAAGAGTTTCCCAGACAAACAAAAACTAAAGGACTTCATGACCATTAAACCAGCCCTGCAACAAATGTTAAAGAGGACTCTTTGAGTGGGAAAGAAAGACCAAAAGCAACAAAGACTACAAAGGAACAGAGAAAATCTCCAGAAACAATGACTTTACATGTGATACAATGGCACTAAATTCAAATCTATCAATAAACATTCTGAATGTAAATAGAGTAAATATTCCAATCAAAAGACATAGCATATCAGAATTGAGAGGAGAAAAAGACCTATCTATATGCTGACTACAAAAGACTCACTTTAGACCTAAATACACCTACAGACGGCAAGTGAGGGGATGGGGAACAATTTATCATGCTAATGGATGTCAAAAGAAACCTGGAGTAACCATACTTATGTCAGACAAACTAGATTTTAAGACAAAGACTATAACAAGAAATGAAGAAGGCCACTATATCATAATAAAGGGGTCTATCGAACCAGAAGATCTAACAATTATAAATATTTATGGCCCAAACTTGATGGCACCCAAATATATAAATCAATTAATAACAAACATAAAGAAACACACTGATAATAACACAATAATAGTAGGGGACTTTAACACCTCACTTACAGCAATGGACAGAACATCTAAGCAGAAAATCAACAAGGAAACAATTGCTTTGAATGACACACTGGACCAAATGGACTTAATAGATATATTCCAAACATTTCATACTAAAGCAGCAGAATACACATTCTTTTCAAGGGCACATGGAACATTCTCCAGAACAGATCACATACTGGGTCACAAATCAGCCTTCAATAAGTACAAAAATTCGAGATCATACCATATATATTTTCAGATCACAATGCTATGAAACTTGAAGTCAAACACAATAAAAAATTTGGAAAGCCCTCAAATACATGAAGGTTAAAGAACATCCTATTAAAGAATGAATGGGTCAACCAGGAAACTTAAAAAGAAATTAAAAAAATACATGAAAACAAATGAAAATGAAAACACAACAATCCAAAACCTTTGGGAGACAGCAAAAGCATTCATAACAGGGAAGTACATAGCAATACAGGTCTACCTCAAGAAGCAAGAGAATTTTCAAATATACAACCTAACCTTACACCCACATGAGCTATAAAGCAATGGCAATGAAGACTGAAGTCAGCAGAGGGGAAATGATAAAGATCAGAGCAGAAATAAATGATATAGAAACAAACAAACAAACAAACAAACAAACAAAAAACCCAGCAGAACAGATCAATGAAACTAGGAGGTGGTTTTTGAAAGAATTAATAAAATTGATAAACCCCTAGCCATACTTCTCAAAAAGAAAAGAGAAGGGACCCAGATAAATAAAATCATGAATGAAAGAAGAGAGATCACAACCAACACCACAGAAATACAAATAAGTATAAGAGAATATTATGAAAAATGATATACCAACAAATTGGGTAATCTGGAAGAATTCCTAGAAACATACAGACTACCAAAACTGAAACTGGAAGAAATAGAAAATTTGAACAGATTCATAACCAGAAAAGAAACTGAATCAGTAATCAAAAATCTCTCAGCAAACAAAAGTCCAGGGCCAGATGGCTTCCCGGGGGAATTCTGCTAAACATTTAAAGAAGAATTAATATGTGTTCTTTTCAAACTGTTCTGAAAAATAGAAATGGAAGGAAAACTTCCAAACTCATTCTACAAGGCCAGCATTACCGTGATTCCAAGACCAGACAAAGACCCCACTAAAAAGGAGAATTACAGGCAATATTCCTAATGAACATAGATGCAAAAATTCTCAACAAGATACTAACAAATCAAATCCAACAGTACATTAAAAGAATCCTTCACCACAATCATGTGGGATTTATTCCTGGTCTGCAGGGATGGTTCAATATTCACAAATCAATCAACATGATAATCATATTAAGAAAGGATAAGAATTATATAATCCTCTCAATAGATACAGAAAAGGCATTTGACAAGGTACAGCATCTGCTCCTGATAAAAATCCTCAACAAAGTAGAGAGATAGAGGGAATATACCTCAACATCATAAAGGCCATATACAAAAGACCCAGAGCTAATATAATCCCCAATGGGTAGAAACTGAAAGTTTTTCCTCATTTTTATTTAACATAGTAGTGGAACTCCTAGTTTCAGCAATCAGACAACAAAAAGAAATAAAAGGCATCCAAATTAGCAAGGGAGAAGTCAAATTTTCACTATTTGCAGATGTCATGATACTCTATACAAAAAACCTGAAAGACTCCACCAAAACATTGCTAGAACTAATACAAGAATTCAGCAAAGTCACAGGATATAAAATCAACGTACAGAAATTGGTTGCATTTCTATACACCAAAAATGAGCAGCAAAAAGAGAAATCAAGGAATCAATCTCATTTACATTCGCACTGAAAACTATTAAGATACCTAAGAATAAACCTACCCAAAGAGGTAAAAGATCTGTACTCTGAAAACTATACAACACTTATGAAAGAAATTGAAG
Organism: Panthera leo; assembly: GCF_018350215.1. Classification (NCBI taxonomy): domain Eukaryota; kingdom Metazoa; phylum Chordata; class Mammalia; order Carnivora; family Felidae; genus Panthera; species Panthera leo. The sequence continues at coordinate 85,853,185 of NC_056687.1, forward strand.
AGAACAGAAAGAAATGGAAAAACATCCATGCTCATGGACTGAAAGAACAAATATTGTTAAAATGTCTATACTACCCAAAGCAATCTATACATTTAATCCAATCTCTATCAAGACACCAAGCACATTTTACACAGAGCTAGAACAAACAATCCTAAAATTTGTATGGAATCACAAAAGACCCCAAATAGCTAAAGTAATCCTGAAAAAGAAAAGAAAAGCTGGAGGCATCACAATTCTGGACTTCAAGCTATATTACAAAGAGGTAGTCATCAAGACAGTATGATATTGGCACAAGAACAGACACATAGATCAATGGAATAGAATAGAAAATCCAGCAATGGAACCATAACTATATGGTCAACTAATCTTCAACAAAGCAGGAAAGAATATCCAATGGAAAAAAGACAGTCTTGGGGCACCCGGGTGGCTCAGTCATTAAGCGTCCGACTTCGGCTCAGGTCATGATCTCACGGTTCGTGAGTTTGAGCCCCACATCAGGCTCTGTGATGACAGCTCAGAGCCTGGAGCCTGCTTTGGATTCTGTATCTCCCTCTCTCTCTCTCTGCCCCTCCCTCACTCATGCTCTGTCTATCTCTCAAAAATACATAAACATGAAAAAAAATTTTTTAAAAAAGTAAAAAGACTGTCTCTTCAACAAATGGTGTGGGGAAAACTGAATAGCAACATACAGAAGAATGAACCTGGACCACTTTCTTACACCATACACAAAAAAATTCAAAATGGATGTAAGACCTAAATGTGGGACAGGAAACCATCAAAATCCTACAGAAGATAAGCAGCAACCTCTTTGATCTCGGCCATAGCAACTTTTTTTTTTTTAATTTTTGTTTAATGTTGAGACAGAGAGACAGAGCAGGAGTTGGGGAGGGGCAGAGAGAGAGAGAGGGAAACACAGAATCTGAAGCAGGCTCCAGGCTTTGAGCTGTCAGCACAGAGCCCAATGTGAGGCTCGAACCCACGAACTGCAAGATCATGCATGACCTGAGCCAAAGTTGGGACACTTAACCAACTGAGCCACCCAGGCGCCCTTGGGCCATAGCAACTTCTTACTAGATATGTCTCTGGAGGCAATGGAAACAAAAGCAAACATGAACTATTGGGACTTCATTAAGATAAAAAGCTTCTAAAACATTAAAACAAAAAAGATAAAAAGCTTCTGCACAGCCAAGGGGGAAAAAAAATCAGTGAAGTTAAAGGCAGTCTATGGAATGGGAGAAGATATTTGCAAATGACATATTGGATGAAGGGTGAGTATTCAAAATATATAAAGAACTCATTAAACTCAACACCAAAAAACAAATAATCCAGTTAAGAAATGGGCAGAAGACATGAATAGACATTTTTCCAAAGAAGACATACAGATGGCCAGCAGACATATGAAAAGATGCTCAACATCACTCATCATCAGGGAAATACAAATTAAAACTGTGATGAGATACCACCTCACATCTGTCAGAATGGCTAAAATTAACAACACCGGAAACAACAGATGTTGGCAAGGATGTGGAGAAAGAGGAACCTTCTTACACTGACGGTGGGAATGCAAACAGGTACAGCCACTCTGAAAAACAGTATGGAGGTCCCTCAAAAAGTTAAAAATAGAACTACCCTATGACCCAGCAATTGCACTACTAGGTGTTTACCCAAAGAATACAAAAATACTGATTTAAAGGGGCACATGTACCACGATGTTTAGAGCAGTATTATTAACAATAGCCAGGTTATGGAAAGAGACCAAATGTCCGTTGATAAATGGATAATTTATAGATAAATTATCTATAATATGATAAAGAAGAGGTGGTAAATATTTGCAATGGAATATTACTCTGCCATTAAAAAGAATGAAATCTTACCATTTACAATGACATGGATGGAACTAGAATCTGTTGTGCTAAGCAACATAAATCAGTCAGAGAAAACTAAATAGCAATTGATAACCCTCATATGTGGAATTTAAGAAACAAAACAGATGAACATAGGGGAAGGAAAAAGAAACAAGAAAGGGAGGCAAACCATAAGAGACTCTTAATCATAGAGAACAGAACTGAAAGTTGCTGGAGGGGAGGTGAGTGGGGGATGGGCTAAATGAGTGATGGGTATTAAAGAGGGCACTTGTTGTGATGAGCCCTGGGAGTTATATGTAAGTGATGAATCCTAAATTTTACTCCTGAAACCACTATTATGTGTTAACTAACTAGAATTTAAATTAAAAACTTGACACCAATAAATAAATAAATAAATAAATAAATAAATAAAATCCTTTTAAAATTCCAAATAAAATAAATAAAAAATAAAAAATAATCATATACTCAAGAAATTATTTTTGAGAACCAGCCACTGTTTTATACATAGGGATACAGTAGTGAACAAAAGTCTCTGATCTCTTGGTGTTCACATTCTAGTGGAGGGAGAAAGGCAAAAAACAAGTAAGCAAATGACTTCCAAATATATCGGGAATGACCAAGCACACAAAAGGGATCAAGAGGAACAGAAGCAAGTGTTATGTAGGTAGAATGAAATAGAAGGCCTCTGCACTGAAGCCTGAGGGAGGTGAGGACCACTGAAGACTCCACAACTGAGCTTTTCCAATGAAAATCAGAAAATTATTCATATTTTAAGACATGCACTTAAATGTAAACAAAATTGTTAAGTCATAACCAATAACAGATAGGTTGACAGAAACCTCAAACAAAGGACAGAACTAAACCTTAAGTCTAACAGGAAAACACTAACAAAAAATGGTGATAGAGTCCTCATGAATTTAAACCCTAAGTCAGTGGGAAAAGATCACTCAAATTAGTCTTTTTAGCTCTAAGATATTGTTTAAAGCAAAATCTTTCCATATTACTCTTCCGATCTAGCAGAGTCTCTAAATAAAGATAAAATCTGTTCATTCGTCAACTAGAACAAGGTTCATTACAATGCTTACTAAAGAGCCTCCTGAGTGCAACAAACCTACCAGAACAAGGTTCCTTCCTCTCCTTTCTTTCTATTATAATTAAGTCAAATCTCACCACAAAGAAACACCTGTTTCTAAGAGGCCACATGAAATGAAAGGAATAATAGGATAGAGGAAAGATTTTAAAAGCACACAAGCTTTTATAATAAAATCAAAACCATCTTTTAGAAAATAACTAAAGACAGGTATTTAAATTAGCAATTAAAAGGTCATATTTTTAACTTAGCTAAAAGGAATAAATGTGAATAAAAGGAAATGATTCGCTAAAGACTTTAAAGTTTATTTATTGAGAAAGAGAGCACAAGCAGGAGAAGGGCAGAGAGAGAGAGGGAAAGAGAGAGAAGTCCAAGCAGGCTTTGCACTGTCAGTGCGGAGTCCGATGCACGGCTCGAACTCACAAACCAGGAGATTATGACCTGAACCGAAGTCAGTCACTTAACTGACTGTACCACCCAGGCGCCCCCATTAAAGACTTTAAAAGGCAAGTACTCTTGCCAAAAAAACGTCAAACTTAAAGTGCAGTGAAACAAAGAATAGGAGGTATAATTTTTAATGCATATTCCAAAACCAATCTTTAATATTTAGTCATGAATTTATCTATAAATTTCATATAACATTAAAGGAGACTGTGAAATGTTTGTATTCATTAATAAAAAGCATAGGTTAAAAGGCCCCAGTCCAGATCTATCAAACCAGAACTTCTGGTCCCCTTAACACAGTTTTTAGGAACCACTGCTATAAGATACCAAGTTACTAAGACTGGATTATGATCATGGTTGCACAACTAGGTAAATTTGCTAAAAGTCGTTGAACTGTAAAGTCTTTAAAATGGTTGAATTTATGCATGTGAATTATATGTTTACATTACAGCTCAATAAAGTTGTTTAAAAAAAAAAGGGACACCAAGTTAAATACACACCACACCCAAACAACAAAAGAATATTTAAAACCAGTTATTTTTAAACATTTAAAAAGTTTATATTACACAAACATTCCTTAGAAAGTGAGCACACTGGAAATTGCTCCTTTGAGAGTTAATTATGAATATCATTTCATGTTCCCATTGTCAAAATATTCTTCATGCTGGTGTTATCATGTTTAACAGACAAGAAATTCAGGCTCAGAAAGGTTAAGGAACTCTCTGAGGGCCACTCAGCTGGCAAGGGCAGAGCAGGCTTCCAAACCAAGGCACCTCATGCCAAGTCCAAGAAGGCACATTCTAGTGCAACACATGCTCCCCATGAAGAAGGGCAAGAAACAAAGCATTACACAGGTGAAGGACCCTGGAGGAAGCATCCTCTTATACCACTCTCCTTTTCCCACGGGCTGTGATTAGCTTCGAAGCATGTTACTTTTCACAAATATCTATCTAGGAATCTCATTCTCTCTGTGCATTATGACTGCTTCTATTATTTATTCATGCTATCTTGTTTTGTTTTTTTTTTTTATTTCCTCAGATTCCTGTCTAGTATTCTGATCAGAGCAAAAGTTCAGCAAACATATATTCTTTATGAGAGTAAGTTGTCATGAAAAATGAGACTATATGCCTTATCTATTTAAACCTCTGGTATGGCAAACTTGTAGATGTCCCATTCCAAAATCTCTTTTTTACATTCTTTTAATAAATCAAGGATTCCGAAACTTGAATGAACATCAGAATCACCTGGGAGCTTATTAAAAATGCAAACCTGTGAAGCCCTCTCAAATCTAATGAAACTGAAACTGGCAGCATCCTTGAACCAACTTTTGGGAACTATTGCTATAATATAGCACTGGAAATAGACAAAACATCACTTTTTTTAAATCAAGCTATTCTGTTAACACATTCAGATTGAGAAATTAACATAATTTTAAAAGAATCAAAAGAGATCTAGGAAGATGGAGGCATCCTATCCTTGACTGAAACCAGGCAGAAAATCAAAAATGTTAAGGAAGGAATTTGTGCCTACCTCAGGAGTGGTGGAACTATGTCTAGGCGAGAAATCAGTAGCCCTAGATTCCAGAGTCAGCTCTGCCCCTATGCAAGTCACACCATCACTGACAGCCACAGTTTCTCTTTGTTTCTATAACACTACTGTTTTTCTAACCATTCCTTCTTCATCTCCTTTGCATTCTGCTCCCTCTGTTTGTCCTTTAAATATGACTGTCCTTTAGAGTCCTGTCCTCAGTTTCTCTTGAACTATACACATTGTAGTCCCATGTCTTGAATGACCTTTACATGCCAAAATCCTCCCAATCTGTGTCTTTACCACTGACTTCGGCTGCACTCTGTTGTACAAGACCGTTGGCCTGTGCAGGTGATCCCACACTCAGGGAGGTGACAGACACCTTAAAGCCTTTTGTCATCAACAACCTACTTCCCACCAGTTAAGGTGGAACACTTTTAACTTTTTACTATTCCTTTCTGGGGTATCTTCCTTTAAAGAGTTAATAAAGCCAGATTACCACCAATAGAAAAATAGTTAAGTAAATTATGATACCTTTATTTAAAGGAGCGTTACACAGCCATATAAAATGGTGGTTTTAAAAACTATGCAGAAATATGGGCAAAATAGCTCAACATCACTCATCATCAAGGAAGTGCAAATCAAAACTACAGTGAAAAAAACTACAATGAGATATCACCTCACACCTGTCAGAATGGGTAGTATCAAAAAGACACCAAAACAAGTTTTGGTGAAGATATGGAGAAAATAGAACACTTGTGCACTCTTGGTAGGACTGAAAAATGGTGGAGCCATTATGGAAAACAGTATGGAAGTTTCTCATAAAATTAAAAAAAGAATTATTGGAGCACCTGTGTGGCTTAGTCAGTTAAGCATCCAACTCTTGATTTCAGCTCAGGTCATGGTCTCATTGTTCATGAGTTTGAGCCCCGTGGTGTAAATCCCACCTGGAATTCTCTCTCTGCCTTTCTCTCTGCCCCTCCTCCACCCCCTCTCAAAAATAAATAAAACTTTTTTAAAAAGTCAAAAATAGAACTACCCTACCATCAAATAATTGCACTACTGGGTATTTATCTAAAAACTACAAAAACACAAATTCAAAGGGATACATGTACTTCTATATTTATTGCAGCATTATTTAAAATAGCCACATTATGGAAGCAGCCCAAGTGTCCATCAATAGATAAATGGATAAAGAAGAGGTGGTGTGTTTATACAACAGAGTATTATTCAACCATAAAACAGAATGAAATCTTGCCATTTGCAACAACATGGATAGATCTAGAGGGTATAATGCTAAATGAAATAAGCCAGAGAAAGACAAATACCATATGATCTCATTCATACGTGGAATTTAAGAAATAAAACAGAGGAAAAAAAAAAGAGACAATCCAAAAAACAGACCCTTAACTGTAAACAACAAACTGATGGTTACCAGAGGGGAGCAGGGTAGCGGGATGGGTGAAATAGGTAAAGGGAATTAAGAGTACACTTATCATATGAGGAGTGAGTAATGTTTAGAATTATTGAATCACTATGGCACACCTGAAAATAATATAATACTGTATGTTAATGATAGTGGAATTAAAATGAAAAACTTAAAAAAATGAAATAAAAAGAAAAAACATGGGGAAATAGAGTATATTGTCACAAAAGACAATACTAAATTTTATGTTTATTATGATTACAGTTATGTAAAAAGGTCAATCAAATGCATTTGGACTAGGACTGGAAGGGAATATGAACAATGACAGTTTTTTTTCTTATTTGGAATTCTCATTTGGGAATCTCATTAAGAGATTTCCATTAATGTTATGGTTATTATGTCATTTATCCAAATATATAGCTGACATATGATCATCTTAATTTCTATGGTTATTCTACTCTTCATAACAGGTTTGTAAAGCTAAATAATAATATAATAGCTGCTCTCTGGTTTTGTAAAAAATAAGATGCTATAAAGCAAGGTAGGCTGTTCTTATAAAATGTTTGTTACATCAATATACTGTAGAAATGACAACCACATCTATCTGTCCAGATGTCAGAATACTTTGCCAGAAAAAGTACTGTCTTCTACACCAGTATATGATTATGTTAAAGAGATAAATGGGATTATTACAACTACTTTGGAAATGGGGAAACTGAGGAACAGAAACATTTCAGGACTTACTCAAAGGCTAATGACAAATCAGAATGAATTTACAGTTCACTGATACTTGACTAACAATCTAAATATATTTCAGATTTCTATATTAACTGTTCCTAGCTTTTAATTACACAGCATAATTTGCCTAAGAGAATACTGTATTATCTTAATTCATTGATTTCATATCGTATAACATGCTCCTTCTTTCTGTTTGCTTAGGAGATTTTTTAAATGCTCAGAAACTCATTTATACATGACAGATGACTTTCAAAGACAACACTGTAAATAGAATCTTTGATATCAGGTGCTCAAGTTACATGCAAAATAACAAAACTGAAATTGAAGTGCACTTATACATATCTTCATTTATTTTACTACTTAATAGAATAATGACCCCTTTGGTAAGCTAATTCTGATATTGTTAGGACTATGGGTTACTGAGCTTTATAAAATCACCAAAAAAAAAGGAAATGATTAATAAGAATCTGTTCAACACACAATACAATTCTAAGCAGAGTTCTTTTGCATTACTTGGTCTATTGATTTTGGATTTCAAAGAAATGAAATCCAAAGAAGGAGTACTGCTAATCTACCTTAGAAGCAGCACACTGTCATTTAAAAATAACATTATTCTGACTAGTATTCAGCTCATTCTAACTTTGTCATTTCATGTATGGACAACAGTCAACCACAAGATTCTTTCTGAAAACACACAGACAACGTGAACTCTGAAAATTCAGTAGGTGACAGTTTCTTTGACCATTTCCTTAACTCTAAATAGTTACAGACTTAAGAATGAAAGACACTTTATTCCCTTTGCATTAAGTTGACAGTCTCACACTTCTGTCAATAAGTATTTCATAGACTCCACATCTGTCTTTTTTTCCCATAAGGGTCTAAGTCTTGATAAATTCTGCAGAAGGATATGTTTTTTAACAAAGTATTTGAAATGTTTGGAAATATCATCTACCAATAAATTTCTGAACAATCTGCAAATTCAAGGGCCCAAATTTCAGTCCCTTCTTGATCAAAACCACAATAATAAATAGTTTTACTCTTTCCTAACATGGTACTGCAAGTAAATTTCATTTTATCCTTTAGATAAGAAGCACAAACTGGTAACTTTCAGGCTGTAACCAGGCCACCAAACTGTTTTGGTTGGCTCACACAAACTTTTTAAAGAATTAGGCCAATATAAAAATCAAGTTATATTCATATAAAAGTCCAGATATCCAGTTTCTCTCAAAAGATTGGAACTAGGCAACTCTAGACCTACATTCCTATGTGGCAATATTTTAGCTGATGGGGAGAAGTGGCTGCCTCCTTTACAGAGCTGTGAATCTCCAGGTGACCACAGTCACTGCTAATTGACCCCTAAATCCTACTGTGCCCCTGACATCAAGATCCATTAAACCTAGCTCACTTCATGTAATTTTGTTACCTGTCTGGTCTCTGTAGGCATTTGAATTTCTGACTCCTTCTAACAAAAAGTTTTCTGTTTTGTTTCATTAGCATATATTGCACATCCGCTGAATAAAAGGCTCTTTGGGGGAGTAGTGAGGAATAACAGGTTATAAGTCCTGGCCTCAGAGAATTTAAAGTCTAGCAGCAGGGAGTGAAATGCACAGAGTGATAGTACAAGGTGCTGAACACTGAATCCCATATAATGGTCTAAAGCAGAGCAGAGCTGTTCAAGAGAATTACAATGTAAGCCACATATGTAATTTTAAATTTTCTAGTAGCCACACTGGAAAAGTTTTTAAGGTGAAATTAACTTAATAATATATTTTACATGAACCCATATAACCAAAATCTTATCAGTTCAACACAGAGTAAATATAAAAAATTATTAATGAGATGTTTACACCCTGTTTTTGTACTAAGTCTTTGAATCCAGGATGTAATTTATATTTAACAACATATCTCAATTTGGACTAGCTACACTTCACGTGCTCAATAGTCACGTGTGGCTACTTGCTACTATATTGGACAGCACAGATCTACAGTAATAAGGAAGGGCACCCGGGTGGCTCAGTCAGTTGAGCAACCAACCCATGGTTTCAGCTTGGGTCATGAGCTGATGGTTTCGTGGGTTTGAGCCCTGTGTCAGGCTTAGGATTCTCTCTCTCCCTCTCTCTGCCCCCTCCCCACTGATGTTGTCTCTGTCTCAATAAATAAATAAACTTAAAAAATATATACACACATATATGTATATGTACATATGTGTATATGTATATTTATACACACATATATATAGTAACAATAGGGAGCCCAGAGACAGCAGCAACTCATTTGGAGAAATCAAGGAAGGCTTCATGGTAAGTGTACCACTGGAAAATAAATAAGATGTGGATCAGTGGAGATGGGACAGGTGGGAAGCTTTTTAAAAAATGGCAGGAAAGCAGGATAAAAACAAGTAAAGTGACCTATCTACTTGGGGAATTAGAGGAACTTGGACAACAGGAAACAAAAGACAAGGAGAAAGCAGAGGGTTAAGGTGGAAAGGGATGTTTGAATCCTCTTTATCAAGGATATTGACAATTCTGCTAAGGAGATAAGATTTTATTCTCTCAGGAATGGAGAACCGCCAAGACATTTGGAGCAGGAAAGTAGTTTCTGAAGTATACATTTTGGGATGTAGAGTATATAATGTAACTGAAGTCAAATTAGTCAGAGTTCATGAAAATAGGGTTAGAATACAAGGACAGAAGCTCCAGAAGGTTGATATCAGTTTAATACAAAGGAAAATTGTCTAAATTGTCAGTATTGCCCAAAAAACTGCTGCTCTAGGAGGTTGTAAATTCAACTTTGGGGATGTAGGAGTAGATGCTAGATAACAATTCTTCAGGAATCAGGCAAAGTAGAAGAGGTTTCTTTGTCCCCTGTCATACACAGATAGCACCCCTACGCTCAATTCCCTTTGAGCAAGCTGTAACTTCATGCCTTTCTTTCCCATTCAACACAGCATATTGGAATGCAAGGGAGAGAGAGAGTGCTATTATTACTGAGATAACCTTGAGTCTGTTCTAATTTATTTTCTAAAAGAAAGTAAATCACTCTCAACTTTTGTTACTTTATTATTGGGGGGTAGATGAAGAACATTTTATTCTCTTGGCAACTGGTATGAGAATTCCGCTTAGTGAGAGAATTGCCTTTGTTGGGAAAATGCTTCAGTAGTGCCACTTGGGGTAGGTGAGTCCTGCAGGGCAGGAATGTCAACTGAAGCCAAGGATTCAGAGGAAAGCAAACTATGTGGCATGAGACAGAGAGAGCAATTTGTTTGCTCTTAAGAGGGAAGGGGTGAAAGAAAAGAAAGTCAGGGTACAGAGAGAAGATGGACGAGCTACTGAAATTGTTGACAGACTGTATTCCTCAGATATTCAGTCCAGTTACAAACTCAGGAAATGCTTAGAATGGGTGGATTTGGGGTGGTTAACTAGTGGAAGCACTGAATTTTGCATACAGGTGGACAAAAACCAAACAGAAAACACTTGCAGACATAAAAAGCTAAACCGGAGAAAGCCTCAAGAAAATAATCCCTTAGAAATGTACAGAAATTATGGGTACCACTGTGGACGGGGGTCAAGTCACATTAACTTAGAGCCCCAGGGACAGGGAGACACTGCTGATCATCTTTGTAACATTACATAAGTCCACACTGCTTGTAGGAGAGTTTACATCTGTTTCTACACACAGGGACATCAGATGACCATGACTGAAAACAGCCATTAGAAAGGGCAGTCAGCCTTAGACTGTGCATTGGCAAAGACCAGCTTGTGAACCCTCTCTCCCATCCAAGTACTAGCCAGGCCCAACCCTGCTTAGCTTCTGAGATCAGATGAGATCAGGCACATTCAGAGTAGTATGGCCATGGACTTGAGGACCCTCTAATCCCTTACTTGGTATGACAATAACTGTTTTTAAGTGGCCACACCTCAAATGTCCTACATCAGTTTTATTTAACCAGTGCTCCTTCAAGTGAAGTCTAAGCAGATGGTGCGGCAGAGAGACCTTGGCATTGCAGAAAATTATACCACACTTCTTACAGTACCCATGTATTTGATGGTAAATAATCAAAAACCTTGTCATTTTTAAATAAGCATGGATAGATTATTATTAGATTACTATTATTGATTATCAGATTATTAAAATAAGCATTTAATTTTAAGTTAAAACCTGGAGACATCAAGGCATGGCATATCTTGATCATTCCATGCTTCATCACCAGATCACAGAGGCACATATGCTTCACTATTCACTGCTATAAGACTTCAGTGGACAAGCTTGTGAAGCTTGTGAAACCCTCTGGTTTAAACCACACCAAAAGGCTGCTCAAGATCAGCTGTCACATCACAGCTATCTGCAAGTTGCCTTTGATTTTATGCCAGTTTCCAAGCAGCTTTGGGGACCCATCTGGTAAGTGGCATAAATCAGCTTCATTATCATCATCTCATGGCATTTAGAGGCTCACACAAATGCAGACATCTGTCTATAAGCATCATGTAAAGCTACCTGCTGCCTGGAGCTCACCAGCTCAGTACTACAACCTAGCTGTGGACTCACATTTAGTAAAACACACAAACACAGGCCACTGAACCTTGGGGACATCAAAATGATTAAAGCGTAATTACAAGCAGACTGCGGTTGTGCTGCTGATTATGTGACTGCCCTGTTGACTAGAATGATGACTGAGAAGAAAATCAATCTAGCACAGTGGCCAAAAGCAAGAGTCCTACAACCAGACTCTACAGGAATGAATCCTGGCTCTGCCACTTCTCAGCAATGTGACCCTGGCAAGTTATTTAAGCACTGTTTCTCAGTTTCCTACCATGTGAAACGGTGAAACTAATAATTCCTGCTCCATGGTGTTCTGAGAAAAGTTAAATGAGATAATAGTTGTAAAGCCCTTATCCAACTGCCTGGCACAGAGTAAATGTTCAATCTCTCTCTCTCTCTCTCTTTCTCCCTATCTCTATCTCTATCTCTATCTCTTCTCTCTCCACCCCCCCAACTCCACCCCCCCCAAGTGAATGGTTGGACAATACACATTTGTGTGTCCTAGGCAATGTGCTATGGCTGAAGGCATACAAATCAAAATGCTCTCCGGCTAATTAGGTTGCCCTGTAATACAAGGCAAGCTGTGGCAAGCACTGGTAATAAAGCACTCAAATAGTATCAGCCTGAGAACAGGGACTGGACTTATTCATCCTTGTATCCCCAGTATCTCAACCTATTGTCTAGCACAAAAGTAATGCTAAATAAATAATTGGAGAAGAAACAAATGATTAATAGGTAAAAGGTGGGCAGAAGTAGGAAAGGCTTTGGAGAAAGGCTTGGTAATACAGATGAGATTTCAGGAGGGTTTGAGAAAGAAGTAAGACACATAAGTAAAAAAAAAAAAAAAACAAAAAAAGGAATCAGGGAAATGGGGAGGAAGTAAGGAAAGGACAGGTACACTTGTCACACATACTATGGCTCTAATATCAAGAATTCCAAACTATGAAAAAGAATTATTGTTGACCTTGCTGTTGACCAAAAGTGAAAGTGAAAACCCCTTCTCAAGCTTGGGGTCCAGGAGAAACTCCACAGGCAAGAGACTGAGCCTCAGACTTGCCCAAGGTCTGGACTTACTGAAGAGTAGAAAACATGCTAATCAGAAGAACTCTTCTCATTCTAGGCTGCAGCCCACCTGTCCTACCTGGAATGCTCTCAAGATGGCTTCCCCCATCACACTGTGAGCTCCTCAAAGCAGGCATTATATCTTATGCATTGTTGGAGGTTTGATAAATTAACTGGGAAAAAAAGTTAAAATGCCCCCAAATTACAAAGTGTACAGATTGAAACAATACTATATATGTCATCTGGGCAAACTTTTTAACCCATCTCTGGCTAAGGCCATTTAAAAATTAATTAATAATGTATCACTCAAATATAGTTTCCATTAGAGCCTGGGTTAAAAACTCTAATGTGTCTCATCTTCCCCATTCAAATATAGAAGGCCAACGGGATCCCAATTCCAGTCCCTTAAGGAAGTTTACAGTTTCCTTTCTATTCTAAAAAGAAAAAGAAAAAAAAAAAAAAAAGCAATGATTTTTCACCTATCAGGTTGCCAGAAAGAGAAAAGTTTAATTAAATACATTCTTAGAATGTGAGGAAAGAGGCAACCTAATACACTGTTGTTGAAAAGGTAAACAACTACCAAAGTCCAAACCATCATTTGCACACCTTATAAATTTGTCAAAAGGATATACTCCAAGCATGCAGAATTTGGTATACAAGGTTTCTCACTGTTGCATTTTGAGGGGGCTACTTTTGTATTGTGGTAAAATACACATGACATAAAATGTACTACTTAAAGCATTTTTAAATATTTTATTCAGTGGCATTAAGTATATTCACATTGTTATATAACCACCATTACTATCTATTTCCAGAAAATTTTCACCTTCTCAAACAGAAACTCTGTACCTACTAAAAAATAACTCCCATTTCCCTCTCCTCCCAGCCCCTGGTAGCCACTAGTCTACCTTCCGTCTCTGTGAATTTGCATATCCTAGGTAGCTCATTTAAGTGGAATCACATAATAGCTGTTCTTTTGTGTCTGGTTTATTTCACTTAGAATAATGGTTTTAAAGTTCATTCACCTTGTAGCATGTATCAGAATTTCCTTCTTTTTTTTTTTAAGGCTATATAATTATTCCATTGTATGTATATACCATATTTTGTTTATCCATTCACCTATTTATGGATTTGGGTTGGCTCCACCTTTGGCTATTGTGAATGATACTACCACGAACATCAATATACAGGTATCTGAGGCCCTGTTTTGAATTCTTTTGGTTATATACCTTGAAGTGGAATTACTGGATTATATGGAAATTCTATCCTTAGCTTTTTGAGGAACTATCAAATTCTTTTATACAGCAACTGCACCATTTTACACTCCCACCAGCAGTACACAAGGTTTCTTGCATTTTTATAAGAACAAAAGATTGGAAGCAACTTAAACATTTATAATAGTCAGCCAATTAAATAATTTATGGTGCATCCTCACAATGGAATACTATGCAACCCATAACAACAAAATGAATAAGGAAAGAGTTCTACATGTATTAACTGAAAAAGCAAATGCAGAACACTGTATGCGCTATGCTACCATTTCTGTAAAAGAGAAGAAAAATATTTATACATATAAATTTGCTTCAAAAAATATAAAATATCTCTTGAAAGCTACAGAAGAATTAATCACATTCATTGCTTCATAAAAGAGGAACCAAGTGATGGGAGGTCCAAAGAACACAGAGACTTTTCACTTTGTCAGACTTGAAAATGTATGATTACATGATGTATTTGACTACTAAATTCTTAAAAATAAATACAATCTGTTGGATTTTGTGAAAATACATCTGACCCTTCTTCATGCTGGAAGTCCACATCACCACCCTTAGAAGAGGGAAAGAAGAGTGTCTCCTGTTGCAGTACCACAGGCATCTCTCAGAAAAGTTGATCCACATTTTGATGCCATATCCACTCCCCTCATTTTCCTTATTTTCTAATGCAAGATTTGAACCCCAAATTTAAGCTGCTTCCTCAAGATGCTTTCTCTTTCCTCTCATAGGAAGGAATGACATCAAAATTACTTTGTGAAAGCCAGGACCCCACTCCAAGCAGATTCTGGTAATAACGTCCCCAAAAAGGTGAAGACACAAAGTGAGTATGTCAATCAAACACACGGAAAATAAGAATCTCTCCTAACATGGTAAAATCACAGCACTGAAGTTTTGACAGCTTAGGAAAATATAAAAGTGAATCCATCATTCTATCTTTGAAATGCTTTACTATCTATATATGTCCACGACCCCAATATCTTTCTAGCACTCTCAATTGGGAAATGACAATAATATCTTTTTCGTTAGCTTTGAGTAATCCCAGAAAAGCATAATAGCTCATCATTATAGGGAATATCATAACAATGGAAGAAAGAACAAAAAAAAAAAAAAAACTAATGTTTCTCTTTCCATTATTTAACATCAACTAATTCAACAAATATGTGTGTGTGTATATATATATATATATATATATATATATATATATATATATATATATACACACATATATATATATTTTTTTAATGGTTATTTCCCAGGGTTCTACTTAAGTTAATGCAGCAATATCCCTAATTTCTACTCCTAGTTAACTACTCTTAGTCCTTGGGGACTACAGTCCTCAATTAGTTATATGCTTTTAGTCATTTGCCTCTGCATCATTCTTGAAAATTCACAGTTGATAATCACAAGATTCAAGCGGAGGTAAAATATTGTCAGTATTTTTAAGCACCATTTGGCCGAAAACATTGCGTGGGAACACACACACACACACACACACACACACACACACACACATGCTGATGAGTCATAGGCAGATTGTAGCATGTTATTTTGAGACTTCCCTGCCCACCATAACACTGCCGCACATCTGGCCCATCTTCAAAATGGTGACCTGCTGGAGCAGTGTTCATGCTACTCTCCAAGGCTGGGTGGCACTAACAAATCCAAAGTACTATATAATTTCCAGCCCCCTACTTCCAGAGTTCACACAGGAAACATGAAGGAAAAATTTAAATATAAGCCAATGTGGAAAACATGTGCTTTCATAATCTTAAATAGCCTTTGAATTATTTATTTGTCCAATGAATTTAACAGATGTGAAAATATTAATGCAAGTTATTTGGAAAACTGTAGATTTGAAGATTTTAATGTTATAGCTTAAAGTTATAATGAAAAGGGCAGATGGTAATAATCAGAAAAAAATGTAATAGAACACTTTTTGTAGTAAAAAATGTACAACAAAGATTTTAAGTCATGCCCAATAGTGAAAAGTTTGCTGTTACTATATTCAGCTGGTGCTTGGCCAAAATTTGCTCTATATATTTCCATATTAATAGTGTTACCTGAATCAGCAAAAAGAATACATTTACAGTTCCTCAGTATTTCTATAGTATTCACCTGGAAAATCTTCATTTTTAAGGGCTTTTGTTTTCTCCCAATAAAATAATTTTTAGTTATAGAATGTAAATAAACAAATGACAAAATATGATTTGTATTTTGATGAGTTAATTCTCTCATTCTCCATATGGAAAATTTTAATTCTGAATTATTATTTATATGACCAAGCCTTGCTTTTAAATATATATGTATGTATGTAAGTATACATATATATACTTACATACATACATATATATATATATAATGAAGCATAATTTTAAAATTGATCATACATATAAATGTAAATGAAAGTTAACATGGACTATAATTTGTATTAAATTTGACTTCTCTATAGCCATACAGTTACTTGATATTTAAAATTAGATTTAAAATTAAATCTCATGAATTAAAATATTCCCTTTATTATGAACAAGGTAGTATTATAATAAAAGTATTTTTAGGAGAGAATAATGATAGAATCAAAAGCACTGGATAACACCAAGCATTAACAATGAAATAAGAGAAAAACGTATGTTTGTTTCTTAGATGCTGTGGGTGTATTTTACTGTTATGAAAAACTGTATCAAAACATTATCCCGAATCAGTAATTTAAACTCACTATTATAACCCTAACTGTATCATAAGCAAAAGTTTCTGGG